>NC_056745.1:646115264-646122764 GCF_019279795.1 Protopterus annectens | reverse complement strand
GTGTCAAAGAGAATGAGGTAGCATGGCATGGATGAGACCAACCCTCTTAAATGGAGTGACTAAGAGGTGTCCAGAACTGACATTACCAGCTTATGTGTAGTCTCTGTCTTGTGAATAGATGGGAAAGGCAGCATGATTCACCAGCATATATGTTTAGCATGGGTGATGTGAAACAGAGTGATATAGCCTGGCAGGAGTGACAGGAAAGCATTTACTGGAACCCCTGGAGTCAGTGCATACTGCTTGCATTAGCTAATACTGCTAGGTGGTTTGCCTGATATCATTTGCAGAGAGTCATACAGGATATAAAAATGCCATTTAAAATCACATCCGGAAATTCAGTTTTTGTTCCAGCTCTGGAACATTTATCAAAAATGTGATGAGTGGGTTGATTTGATACACGGGGAAGCTCTCTGAGTTGGATGCTCTCTGTCCAGATTTTCCAAAGGTTATTTTGCTCCTTTTTACCAGTGCCATAAACTACACAAACCATCTCAGCAATAGACTAGTGTGGAGGTTTCAGAATGGATGGCACGGAACCCTGACAGTCAATGGAGAGTGGATGTCAGGATGGGTATGTAAGGGACATTGTGTCACTTAGCTACCTGGCACTCTGTAAGAGTCAGATTCTATGAAGATTGGGGTTCACAGTTGTGCTTCATATGTTGTGAGATATGCATTAGAGGTGTTTATAATTCCTGAACACAACAGTGCCTTGACTTTGTCAAATATGTTCTGATAGGTCAGGCATGTGTGTATTGAATTTCTGGAACATGAGTTTCTCACCAACCAGTTGGATTACATAGTGTTTTAAACTGTACCAGGAAGTTAGAAAGATAATGCTGTGCGATCTGCTGCAGGGAGTGGAGTATTCCATTTAATGTGCTGAAGGATACTTCACAGTTGTATGTAAATGCCACAATATGGTGTTAAGAAGAGTCAGTGTCAACAATTATTACTGTTTTCCCATTTGTGGACGTGCCTTTTTTGATACGACTTGCAGAAGCAGTCATCAGGGTATTCTAGTATTTAAACAAGTAAATTATAGTAAGATGGTACATTGGAGTAATGTCTGCACAAATATGGATGTACAATTTATAACACTACTAACTTGTGTGCGGTCCATGTTGAAATGTAACAGTTTGGTGACACCGGTACCAGTGGAATATTAAGTTGTGTCTTCAGTTTAAAACAAGGTTTACTCTGTGGTCGTTCTCTAGCCTCATCTGATACTATTGTTAGGGTTCCATGTGCAAATGATAACCCATTGTCTGTGATTTAGGGTTCACAGGCATATGCATCACACCTCCATCTTATGTTGCTGAACAGTGAATTATAGATACTTCGAGGAGTGGTGATGTCGCCATAATGGAGTGCTCTCTCAGCATGATACCTGTCAGCTGAGCTGGTCACTTCATGTACTGAAAAGCAAGCCATTGTTATTCATATGCCTTCACAAATTATGCACTTGTTGAGGCAAGTATAACTGAAAGGTGGCTTATCGACATGATTGCTCTTAGAAGCTCTTATTTTGTTTCTCTTTAAGCAGTGTTGAGGCCATGGGGAATTTGTACAGTATCTGGCTTGCCTGTACTTTGATGTTACAGAGCAGCTGTTAAACACCCAACGTTTTAGTTTTGCACACTTTTGTTTTTTCTGAAGCCATAGACAATCCTTCTGGTACATATGAGTGCATGTTTATGTATAATTCATATTAGATGTTTATGTATAATTCATATGAGTAGATGTTTGTGTATAATTCTAATAATTGCTGTCATCACATTTGTTTCATTGATGTTCATAGCTAAATGGCTTTTTATGTTTGATCCTTGCTGTAAGAAGTATATTCATATGCTTATAGAAATGCAACATACAGGTACATAAAACACGGCAGTAGTATGAAACATATTGTCGGCGGTAGTGAAATTCTGGATATCGGTGAATGGAGAAAGTTGTACTGACAGCTTGCAATGGGCAACAGTTGACATTGAGGACTAACAGTGTGCACACTGTTCACAACATTAGGAGAAGGCACTGCATAGCATGAAGGAAATAATTTAATTTGAATTAAAAAAAAAATACCCCGAATATGAGCAGACAATAGCAGTAGTACACAGAAGTATAATGAGAACTCGGTAGTATGCATAAGGGAAAATGATGCCAAGGACTGAAAATCTATGTAAGGCAAATGTCTATATTCTTATAGTTGTGGTTTTTATTTAATTTTATTTATTTTTTATTTTGCAAACATAGCCCAATCTGTCAGTGGAAAAGATGAATGGTAATCAGTGTATGTTACAGGCATTTATAAAGGAATACTTAAACTCCTTTATATGAAGGCTTAAGAAAAATCATTTTTGTAACATGATTTACTGTAAAAGTGCTATTCAAGATGATAGGAGTAAGAGAGATGAGGGAACATTTTTACTGGCATACCAGGCAGACAGCAAGCAAAACTGTTTGATGTGTATTGTCATGCAAAGCTGACTGAATAGCTCAACCTTGCAGGGCAGGAAATGTGATACTCTTGCTAGCAGGGGGTTGGTATATGGGAGGAGTAACTGAAGAAGAAACTGAGGCATATCAAAGTTAAATGCCTAAAGAAAGGCTGATATCTCAGCAAAGACACACTATTTCTGGAAGCTTTTTTCACAGAATGTGTAACACATCAGCAGCAAAAACATTTGTAAGAAGCACAGCATGACAGTGAATTATACTTTTAATGAGGCCTCTGAAAAATAGCCTTTCATCTCAGTTCTTCCATTATAAGTGAATGGAACAGTACTGTAGCAGTACAGCTATGGGCACTAAAATCTCAAATACAGTGGACTTGCAGTGTATTATGGGCTAGATTTTCTTTTAGAACAGAACTAATTCTCATCAGGATGTCTGCCCCCAGGAGGGCAGTCAGGGGTACAAACAGAATAAAATTAGTATTTACTACTTCAATGTGGTACATACAGGTTTGCAATGAGCCAAACTTAAGGAAAAGTGAAAAAATATATATTTTTGAATTATTTTCCTGTAGTGGTCCTTTAAGGTAAGAGTCACTGTTAGAAGAGCAGAGAGGAGGGAACAAGAATAACAATACTTAGATGTGATAAAAGCAATGCACAGCATTAAAACAGACCAAGATCTGTCGTATACTATTGCAAATATCAGCACAGACAGAAAAAACTTAGAAAATATACAAACATAAAGGAAAAGTATAAGGTAAACGATTCAGTGATGACCTAAAAAGTTTTATAGAGTATTGGAAAACAAAGGGAAAAAAAAGAAGTAGTAGACACATTTTGGAGAAATATTTTTAAAGACCCTGAAAGACGTTTAAATGTACACAATATAAATGTGATGATGTAATGGCCAAAAAACTGAAACAAAATTAAGAAAAGCTCCTAACTAGAAAACCCCAGGCCCAAATGCAGTACCTAACATCTGGCTAAAAGTATTAATATCTTTACACAAATGTTTAGCCTTGAGTCAGAAAGTAGAGTTGTGTACGTTGGATTTAACAGTAGATGTTCAAATGATCACTGCAGCAGTAGCCCTAGATATATGGGTTATATCATGGCAAGGATATAACAGCTGGATAGCTTCCAAACCTTCAGGGCACATTTCACATGCCCAAACTGTCAAGCAGCTTGGGAGGAGCTGACTAAAAACAAGTATGGGTGTGAAGCCCTTTACAGCTTTTCTGCCAGCAGAGCCCTGAAAGGACAATGCTAGGAATAACAAAACATAAATGTCCACATCCTGGCATAAAAACACACAAAAAATGAAGGGGGGTGGAGGAAAGTGGTGGCTACAGCAGCAGCAGTTAACATCTAAGCATCTGCTGTTATATTAAGTTCAACTTACACAACTGTACTGTGTTCTTCATATTTATCACTGCTGCAGTAGCCTTAGCTGTATGGGTAGATTACCATAGCTGACTTTATTTAAGAGGAAGGAGAAGGGTCCAGGAGCCCCTGAAGAAGGGTCCTAGCAAAAGTTGATCTAGATGTAGAGAAGGAATCAAGCTTGTAGCACTTTGTAAAAGTATGTACAGAGGACCAAGTAAAGGATTCTAGAATCCAAACCTTTGCAAAAAAGCCATAGATGAAGACAAGCCCCTGGTAGAGTGGGCATTCACCCTGCCTGGAATAAATTTGTCATGGTGAGTATAACAAAATGTAATAGCCTTAGACAACCATTTGGAAATAGTCTGATTTGATCCAGGTTGTCCCTTCTTCTTGCCTTCACAAGAAATGTACAGTTGGTCTGTAGATCTGAAAGATTTACTTCTGTCAAGATAGTACCCGAGTTGTATGTGGACATCAAATGTACAGAGTATACTTTCTCCCTCACCTTTATGTTCAGGAAAGAAAACTGGGAGATAAATAGTTTGGCATAACACATTCCCTCCAGTACAGCTCTTATGCGTGTGTACCTTTAAGTCCCAGTAGGTGTGGCTTGAGCCTTTAAAAAAAAATGAAGTGATCACCTTACAATTGAAACAAATATTCATATCTCAGGAATCATAAGTGCTACTAGAAAACTGTAAATGGCAAAGTATTCAGGATAAATTATCTTTACATTAGGGGCATGTATTCAGTTTGTTGCTTTAAACTGGATTTTATAAGCCAAATTAAAAGCAGTAAATATTAAGTTTGCAATGTTGTATAAACAGCTTATGATATTTCAGTAATCATTCGAGCAAGCCACATGCTGCTAGCAGGATTTTCTTCATGCAGATGTGAGCTTTTATATCAGGCTATGCAGTTCTGCCTGTGTTCCCTGACTGTTGAGATATTTAGAAAAATGTGAAAACTCTTACAATACAAATAAACAGTGTGCAAATAATATTCAGTATCTCTTTAGCAGCATTAGACAGAGGTCAAATATCAGTACAGTTGTGGCTGACACCATATATGCTTTAAGATGAAATCTTCTGATATCTCCTATGTAGCATGACTTTGAAATTATTAATGCAAATAAGAACAAGCAAGATACCTAGAGGCATCAGTAGGAGGTAACTGCAGAAATGCTTGGAGGCGCACTTGACTGTAATGAGTTAAAGTTAACTCTGATACCACTTTAGGCAGAAAAGAATGATTAGTTCTCAAAGAAACACTGTTCCTATGGAAAACAAGGTAGTGTTGACTCGCCATAAGAGCTTGCAACTCAGATGCTCTTCTTGCAGAGATCAGAGCAGTCAGTAAAACTTATCTTCCATGTTAAGAGCCTCAGGTCAGCCATATTAGCTGGTTCAAATGGAACAAGTGTTAGCTTCTGTAACACAAGATTAAGGTCCCAAGGAGTGGCCACTGGTGTACTTTGAGACCTTTTATGGAAAGCCCCTTTGAACAACATTTTGACAAGAAACTGCCTTGAAAGAGGGGAATCCGTGGACAGACATGCTGAAATGACCAATAAATGAACCTTGATAGAAGAAAAAGAAAGGCCATATGATAGTAACTCCTACAAAATACTTTAAAAAGACAGAACAACTAGCCTTGAATGGGTGCTTCTTATGTTGTTGGCAGCAACTAGAAAACCTTTTACATTTGCTAATATATGATTTTCTAGTAGCAGGCTTTCTTGTCTCCATTAGTACCAGCTGCATATCCTCAGAAAACAGGTGCCTAAAAGGAATTAAGACCCTACCATCCAGGCAGTCAACTGAAGATGATTGATGGAGTATATCAAACATCCTGTTGTGTGTGAGAAGATCCATTCTGTGTGGAAGCTTGTGGTAAATGCGCCTGGCCATTGGATGGAGTACTTTCAGCAGCTTCAGAGTGAAGAAAACTCTACAAGAGCTGTACTGCCTCAGACACAGCCTACAGTGAAAAAAGAGGAGGAACATATCCTAGTAGAAGTAAGAACAGCATTAAGAAAAATGATGGGTAAGATAGGGGAGCAATGACTCCTGAGGGTACTTGTAGCCATATGGAGAGAAAGACATATATACCAGATGACTGGACAGTAAGCATACTAGTGCCATTGTTCAAGAATAAAGCGGACATTCACAGATGTGGGCAGTATAGAGATATCAAACTCGTTTCACATTGCATGAAAGTTCTGAAGAGCATGATTGATAAGCAAATCAGTGGAGTAGTAGAAGGTAAGGTGGGAAATGAGAAATTCAGTTTCAGATCAGGATGCAGCACAACTGACCCAGTATTTGCAGTGAAACAGATACTTGGGAAGAAGCTAGAGATGATTAAAGAGTCCAACTGGGCATTCTAGACTTGGAGAAAGCATATGACATGATCCCAAGAAAGCTGATTTTTGCAGTCCTGCGGTGGTTCAAAGTCCCAGAACATTGGTAGAATTAGTGCAAGCTATATAGAATGACCCAGTTACTCAAGTATCATCTGTGTTTGGTTTCACAGAGGTGTTCCCATTGGAAGTGGGTGTGTATCAGGGTCCATTTCTGAGCCCACTGCTGTTTATACCTGTGATGGACTACATTAGCAAACATGTCAGAGGGGACCGATCAGCTGAGTTGGTGTATGCAGAATATGTGGCATTACAGGCAGACTCTGAGCAAGAACTTCAGCAAAGGGTAGGGGAATGGAATGCAAAACGGAAGGCACATGGGATGAAACTGAGTACAGATGAGACCGTTGTAATGGCAACAAATGGGGGAAATGAGAAAAAGATGGAAATTGAAATGGAAGGGAAAATACTGGACCAGGTTAACAGCTTCAAGTATCTAGGAGGTTTGGATGAGAAGAAGGGAGGTCTGAATGAAGAGGGCAAAGCTAGAATTTGAGGGGCTGCAACCAACTGGCACAAAAGGGTAGAAGAATGCCCAAGAAGCTTAAAAGTAAGGTGTGCAAAATAGTGGTGCGACCAGTACTTCTGTATGGTACAGAAACCTGAGCAGTAAAGGCAGAACACAGCACTCCGATCCCATGTAGAAAATGGGGAAAAATGGGTTGATGACAATGATGATTTTTGGGGATTCCTTCTGAAACTTCAGACGTACCTTGGATATTAGTGGAAAGGATGGAAAGCCGTGCAGGAACATTCCTATCCAAAGAAAAGGCATTTGTTTTCCAGGTTTTCTTGTGTGAAGTCCTGGAACAGTTGATTGTTCAGAGAGGAGGCAAAGCAGTCTACTTGAGGAATTCCTCACAGAAGAATCAACTCTTAGAAGACTTTGTGATTTAGTTTCATTTGTGAGTCTCTACCCTGGTCCTACTCAGCTTGCCTGCTACACGGTTTTGCTCTGATGGAAGGTAGGATGCCTGTAGAGTGGTATTGTGCTGTGAACCTACATCCCAGGCTAACATGGCTGCTCTGCCAAGGGGGTACGACATAGTTCCCCCTTGCATGTTGATGTATCACATGACTGTGGTATTGTCTGTAACCATTTCAAGAGGTCCTGGGGACCAAAGATGATTCAGAGTTGAGTGGCTTGATCGGGGCAAACATC
This sequence comes from Protopterus annectens, assembly GCF_019279795.1. Lineage (NCBI taxonomy): Eukaryota > Metazoa > Chordata > Ceratodontiformes > Protopteridae > Protopterus > Protopterus annectens. The sequence goes on along the minus strand of NC_056745.1, from coordinate 646,115,338 downwards.
TCCTTGATATTTATGTGCTTGAATCTGTCCCACACCAACTGCACATTTATTCCTCCCAAAACTGCTCCTCAAGC
>NC_056745.1:646012764-646105264 GCF_019279795.1 Protopterus annectens | reverse complement strand
TACAGGAATGGTTTCAGAGAGGTGAATTTAAACCAAAAGATGAAAGGTTAATATTGGAGGCCGAGGATAGTGGACTATGTATATGTTGGTTTACAAAATCTGTTGAACATGTGGGAGACACAGACAAATGCAGGTTCTGTAAAACAAAACAGGAAACAGTCGTGCATCTTGTTGCTAGGTGTGATACACTAATGGCGGAAGGCATTTATACTGAAAGGCATAGTAATGTGGCAAGACTTTTGCATTGGGGACTGTGCAAACATTATGATATTGAAGTAGATGGAAACATGAGCTACAAAGCTTTATAGAAAATGATGAAATTTATATTACATGGTATCACCTGTGAAGATTGGGGAAGATGGGTGAAGGCTGCCAGCCTGTTCAAGTAGAATTTGATATGTAATTCTGGCATTTGTAAATATAAATGTAAAATACAGCTTTGTTTCTTAAATGAAAGAAAACACTATAAAATGTGAACTTCAGCAATGTAACAACATTGCCATTTGCTGTAAGGAAAACTAAGCCAAACATTTCAAATCTTCTTTGAAGTTAAAATTATGCCTTGTATACCCTTTGATCTAGATAGTGGTGCCGAAGAGGCTGGCTGAACACATTCTTTCTATTGTTTTAACTAAAGGAATAATTACTAGAGTGTACATGTGAAATGTCTTGTATTGTTGTAGTTTCCTGAGCAGGTGTTAGATTGTTAAATAATGTAGCCTGTTGGCCTGGGAACTTCAGACTAAGTGTCAAAACGATGTAATGTGTATACTGGGAAAACCCAAGTGTCAAAATTATGTAATCTGGGAGGGCCCAGCAGAAATGTTTGAGTGATTTTAAAAACTATTGTTGAGAGAGAGAGACTGTGCCAGCAAGGATAAATGTGCTGAACCATCATGGGGATGTCCGACCTGCAAGATTAACCTGTGTGTGGAATGCTTTGGTGAGTACCATGGCCATAAATGTCTAGCAGATTGATCTGATTATCTAACTCAGCACTGCCTTGCTGTATGAAAGTAAGTTACTTTAGAAGTATGTTTTCTTGTAGAAATAGCTAGGACTATAAAGATTAGACTTAAGTGTTTTTCTGTTACATCTGAACTTTCCTACTGTGTTGTTTTAAGTTTCTGCGTGATCTCTGAACTCTTGGATAGCTCTGTGGTATAGTAGTATTGTCTTGTATTTTTAATTATTTATTATTAAATGTTTTAAAAACCTTTTACACGTGGCTGGTTTGTGTAGAGTTAAGTTAAGCTTTAGAGTACATTGCATATTTATAGTTTATTGTACAAGGCCACTCTAATAAGCTTTAGACTGATTAGTCAAACTTACCAATTGGATAATAATATTGCACAGTAATAATTGGACACCCTTTTAAGGGCCTTTGGGTAGCTGATAAGTATTAGCTGGTGGTGGCAGTAATTACTGTATAGTCTGGGTAAAGGGGCACAGTTGGAGAATCTGTGTCAGCCTTTCCCAGGAGTGTCTGTGAAGTTGTATAAGTACTTATCTCAAAGTGTGTGTGGTGTGTCAGCTACCTGGGCAGGAAAATGAGGCACTGGTGGGATAGAGAGGGTACTGGAGGTTAGCTTGCCAGCTAGGCTGAGATCTGGACCCTATAGCTGTGCCAGTGAGTCTTGAGGACCTGGGGAGCAAGGGAGCAAACAGCCCCAGACTGACTGTGATCTCGGTGTGCACTTAAGGGAAATTATACTTTACTGTGTGTATTTGTTATCCTTTCCTCTTGTATGAGACGCCCTCCCTAGTGTCAGTGGTAAGGACTGAGGCTCCTTGATTGCTGGGCCACGGCATGGCCATCACATCACCCATTACCAACAGTTCAGAAAACAGATGCAAGAAAAAAACAGATGTAATAGTCCATGAAAAGAAGGAAAAAGTAGCACTGCTCACTGGAATTGCTACACTCAGTGATTGCATTATCTTATGTATAGGGAGCCAGAAGGTTATAAAATACCAGGATTTGCAGGCAGAAACAAGTGCTATATGGAAAAAAGATACCCCGACAATTTCAACAGTACTTGAAGTAATGGGTCTCATAAAAAAAAATTACAGGGTGTCATAAAAAGGAATTTACAGTCCCATTTAGATATGGTACCAATACAAATAACTTCATATGAATTGCATAAGGAGTCATTTCTGGGCACATTGTGGGTGCTGTGAAGAACATTTTTTGCTAATGTCAAAGACTGAAACAGTACTAATTTAATGAACTTTAATCATATCCTGACTGAGGAATGGCATGCATTCCTGTCATGGTATTAGAAACCCAAAAATCTCAGAAAAATTAAACCAAGCAAGCCAACAGCAGGAGTCACCCATTGCTCACTGTTGCTGAGGCTGGTAAATGGGATGTGGAGTGCTTTACATGGGTGGTTCTGGCCTGTGCCATTAAGGTAGCTTAGCCAGTTGATGTCCCTTGCTGCACTTGAGCTGGAGCTTGTAGTGGAGGTGGCTGTTGACAGGGCAGCGACACACTGGGTTGCCATGCACTGATGCCTCCTGCAGCAGGTATCAGACTCATTGGACCAGCCAACACCATCATGCCACCAGAGGCAAGTGTGGCCAATGCCATCAGCTACCCAGACCTAGGATTACTTCCTCCTGATTCCAGGTAAAGTCTGTTCGGGCCAGTCAGTAGTTGGCAGGATGTCCATCCTCTTTGTCATCCCAATTTGAAATTTATACACAAGTCTTCTGTTGTCCCCCATATGTGACCACATCTTCCCTTATTTGTGGCATTCTACGTGTGTGTATGTGGCCCCGATACTAACCCTCCTGCTCAATTCTTCTCTGTTGTGCCTTTAACTTCAACCATCTTTACTTCTCTCTCGCTCTCTCTCTTTATATATAAAATGAGAGCCTTCTCCACAGAAATATACTCCATTTTTTACCCTCCACTTAACTTTCCTGTATTTCTGCTGTGTCCCAACCCCCACCCTTGCTACACCTCTTGTCTTGATTTCTTGTCCCTTTCCACCCCTTCTAATGAACCAGTAAGGTATTCTGCTTGCTGGGGACTCTTTCAGAGATCCGCCAAAACACTTTTATGTTTTTTTTTTCTTTAAAACATTCAGAGGCAGCTTTCCCACTGCAGGAGATAGCTCAATGAACACACTTGTGTCTTCCATTTGCATTCTCAGGAGTCCATGCAGTGTGGTATGGGAAGGCTACCTTCTATTTCATCCTGCATTTACAGCTTCATTGATTTACTTTACTTAGAAAGTGTCCTTTTTGTTTCTTCTACTTCCCTGCAGTTCAGCTTTGTCTTTGTGCCTGCTAATTCTACTTATCCCTGCTTAATTATTCATGTCTTGTTGAACTGGAACGGAACACAATAAAAGTTGGCCAAAAAGAGTTAGTGCTATTTATTATAAATTACAATTTCAGGTAGGACAGTGCCTAGCCTTCTTCAGACAAACAGTTAAAATATGGTAAACCAATGCCTTTTATCTAATCAAGTCAGTGATGTCATCAATTAAGCAATGTTGTTAGTAACCATAACAACATATTGTCGCAGCCTACTTTTATATAACAAGTTATAACTCTAACTTATAATACAGGAAATGATGAACAAAACAATATATATTCCTATCTCATCTTATGTTTAAAAACACACTTGTATGTGTATACATGTTAAAAACTAAACTATACAAATTTAATAACAACATAGGTTCATAGGTTCATACTAGGCTATCTGCCCAAGGGCATTTATAAGCCTAGCCCATAGTTATGTGGCTTTCACCACCCCTTTAGTTTGAATAAAAACTATGCCTATCATTTTTCTGTGCCTCTGTCAAGCAGTGACACTGAAGTAATCCCTGGGGTATATCTGCGATCTCCCATCCATTGGTCAAGATTCCTCTTGAACAAGGCCAGCAAGGTGCTCTGCCTCACATGTACCGGGATTTTGTTCCACAGCATAGGGAGTCTCTGGGTGATGAATCTGTCCCTCCAGCACGTTCTATTTATAACTGTGTCAAGGTTTAAGTCTCCTGCCCTTGTGGTTCTGAGGGATCTAGATTTTTTGAGGTGAAGCATATTCATCAAATCTGGGTTTGACATGGCCTTATATGTCAGGCACAGGTCACCTCTGAGCAAGCGGTATGAGACTGAATAGAGCTGGAGTTCTTTCAGTCGGGCAGCATAAGACATATTTTTGAGACCCTTTATCCTTTTGGTGAGGAACTTTTGGGGCCTTTCAAGCTGCAGCAGGTGTCTGGTCAGATACATTCCGAACGGGGCATTGTACTCAATCATAGGTCTAATGAGTGATGAGTACAGGGGGACGATGACCTCCCTTGATCTAGATGTGAATCCCTTCATGATCAGGTGGGCGATATAGAAGGTTTTCCTAACTACTTTAGCAACATGAGTGTCAAACGAAAGGCTACTGTCAACTTGGGTCCCCAGATCCCTGATGACTTTTCTGTGCTCAGTGGATTGCCACCTATATGGTAGCTAGGGGTAACCTTGTTTTTCCCGAAGGGTATGACTATGCATTTTTGGCGTTTAACTTCAGGCCATGGCTCTGGCACCAGTTATCCATTTCTGTGAGGCCCTTCTGGAGGATATCTGTGTCAGATGTGTTTTCGACTATGGCACCCAGTTTGCAGTCATCTGCAAACTTTGTCAGCCATAACCCTCCTGTGTTTGCTTGTTCTTCAGAAAAGTAGATGCCGAACAAGAGTGGACCCAGGACTGAGCCCTGTGGGACACCACTTGTGACAGGCTTTGAGTCTGACATGGCTCCAGCAACTCTGACCCTGTGGGTTCTGTCACTTAGCCAGTTTGCAACCCATCTTGTGATGTGTGGGTTTACATTCAAGCTGATGAGTTTTTCGATGATACCTGAGTGGGGTATTGTGTCGAAGGCCTTTGCCAGGTCGAGGTAGGCTGTATGGACTGCCTTTCCCTCATCAATGGCCTTGGTGACTGTCTCGAAAAAGTCAACCAAGTTTAAGAGGCAGGATCTGCCTTTGACAAAGCCAAACTGGGTTGGATCCAAAGTCTGCAAGTTCCCTATGTCTTTATTTATGAGTTCCATTATGATCCTCTCCATGGCTTTGCAGATAAGGCTTGTCAAGCTAATGGGGTGGTAATTTCCAGGGTCTGTGGAGGCACCACCCTTATGAAGTGGGACCACAGTCGCCGTTCGCCAATCCTTGGGTACGTATCCTGAAGTGAGGCTAAGATTAAACAGCTGTCCTAACTGTGGGTTTAATTCCTCATTGAGTTCATGAAGCACACAGCCAGGGACACCATCCGGTCCCATGGATGCTGTGTTTTTTGCCTTAGTGAGGGCAGTTCTCACCTGGGCGTTGGAGATGTTTGGTGGGCTGCAATCCTCTGGAATAGATATCTCTCCTTTTGGGGAGAGGAGAAGTTTGCACTGAACCTGTCAGCCAGTATGTTAGCAATGTGTGTAGGTTCAGTAATTTTCACATCATTTTGAACTAATTCTGAGCATATCTGGGAGTTTCCTCCTAGGTTTCTAACATAGCTAAAGAAGGCCTTATGATTGTCTTTAGAGTCCTTGGTGATTTTTCTCTCAAAATTTGCCTTGGATGATTTTATGAGAGCTCTTAGTTTTTACTTATAATGATCAAAGGTGTCTTACCTTTCAAGGATTTTGCTCTATCTTGTAGTAGCTTCCTCCTTTTGTTGTAGAGCTTGTTTATGGCTGGGGTCCACCAGACTGGACGCTTGCCTTTGGTACAGAGAGTCTTAGTTTTGTTTGGGATTGCCTGATCCATGCAGTCCTGTAGGTGCTGGTAGAAGGCATTTGTAAGTGATTCAGCAGTTTGAGTAATGTTTACCACTGGCTCAGGGGCCTTAAAGGAAACCACACTAGTTTTTAGAAGTGTGAAATCGGCTTTTGAGAAGCTTTTCACTATGGTCTTTTTTGTTTCAGGTGGGGGCGGGATGAGGACCTCCAGTGAGATTAGTTTATTATCTGATCTCACCAGTGAGGGGTATACTTCCGGTGTTGAACATTTTGATCCCATGTTCGTGATGATGAGATCAAGTATGTTTTCTCCTCTTGTGGGGATGGTGACTAGTTGTTCCATGGCATTTGAGTTTATGAACTTCAGGAATCTTTGGGTTAGAGTGTTCGGGCTTGAGTAGTGTTCCCAGTCTATATTAGGGTAGTTGAAGTCACCTAGTATGATGGTGTTTGGAGATACATTTATCCCCTCCAATGTTTTCAGGAAGGCCATGTGAGGTTCCTGAGTTTGAGAGGGTGGCCTGTAACATGCTACAAATTGCAGAGCAGTCTTGCCTATGGTTAATTGCACCTGGATGGTCTCCGATGCATCGTGCGTTGCCACCAACCTTGAGGTGTGGGTGTCCTTTATGAATATGGACACCCCTCCTTTCTTGGTGTTGTCCGGATTTTGGGGCCGGAACGCATGATATGAAGTGAAACCTGTTAGTGCTGGGGTGCTCTCAGGAGCCTTGAACCAGGTTTCTGTCACAGCACAGACATCGATGTTCTCCATATTGAGAAGGGCCTCGAAAAGTGCATCTTGAGATTGAGACTTCTGGCATTGAGCAGCATTACCCTTAGTTTTTTCCTTTTGGTGTTCTAGGGTGGTAGGTTTAGAATTTGAGCCTTGCCTAAAAAGGCACTATGGGGTGGCAAGAGCCTTTGCCAATATCCGGAAGCCCAGGGGTGACAGGTGCAAGCCGCCCTTGCGAAGCAGTGTGGGTTGTCCAGCATGTCATCCCAGGCAGACAGACATTGGATCCCCTTTGAATGACACCAGAATTTAAGCCAATTATTAAAGCTGATCATCTTATCACTGTATTGTGGCATCATTCTAGGTGAAGGTAGGATACTGCTCAAGGTCAGGGTCATACCTGCCTGGGCTACATAATCAGAGAGCTCCTCAATGTCCCTTTTCATGTAGTCCAAGGAGGTAAGTCTCAGGTCGTTGACACCAGCGTGGACAATGACTGAGTCGACTTGTACCTGCTGTTGAGAGACCTGAGTGCTTGCGTTATGTGGCGGATTCTAGCGCCCGACAGGCAGCTTACTGTGACCTTCTCCTTACTCAGTCTGGTGAGCGGACGCCAGTGTGTCTGACTATGGAATCACCAATGACAAGTGTGTCTGGCATTTTGTTTGGCCTTAAGGGCTGTGACTGTTTGACACTCTGACTGTGTGGTCTATGTGTTGCATGTGTTGGGTCGTGAGGTGGTAGTTGTTTGGGTGTCTGCTTTGGTGGCCTCTGCTGTTTTGGTAAATTTTTGATCAGAGCCTCCGAGTATGTCTTTGTGTGAGTATGTGTATGATTTGAAGTTGTGATGGTACCATGTGTGACTGGGTATGTATTGTGTGTGGTTACCTTCTCCTCCTGTCTGGTCTTGCCAGTCCTATGTTGAGAGAGCTCAGCCTCCAGTTTGGCCATATAGTTGCATCTCTCGCATGTATTTGTGTTTTGTGGGAGAAGGAGAGGATTGTATGTGTACATGAGGCAATTGTAACATTGCCTCAATATTCCCAGGTTCACCAGTTGAGCTGGAGAGGACACTAGCAACTGATCCCTCGACATACTAGAAGTAGTAGATAAAGAGACTTTCAAAGGACTCCGGGGGAAGTGGGTTTTAGGCTGGTGGGGTACTATCTATAATAAGAGTGCTTTATCAAGGTGCAAGTACTGTAGGAGTAAGTGCTAGACTTTACAGATAGAGAATAGTCTACTTGGGAATCAAGTAGAGATGAACTTTTCAGTTATAGGATATGCTGGTTAGATCAGCAGTACAGCTCGAGGAAGGTAGTTCTAAGGGAAAATTTGAAGAGTGGAATTTAGATGGCCCGAATAGTTTAACCTTGTTTAACCACCGCTGCTCTTGTGTGCAACAGTGGCAACAAAATCGCGCTAACGCGCGTTTAGCGTGTTTTATAGCAGGGGGCTGAAGGGAGCTAGGAATTGGCCCAAAATGACCAATGGACTACTAGTTTCTGGCTGAAACTTCACCAAATCGGACAAAAAGGCCACTCAGTGCTTCCCACTCCCACTGGTAAGCAAAGAAACTTCCTCCTTCCTAATAAGGCAATGGATCAGTAACAGGAACTAAAAACAAAGCCCAGGGATCAGCAACTCTGAAACTGGACTACTCTAGTTCAGTAAGGTGGGAAAACAAGAGATATTTTTGTTTTATTACAGAGATAAGGAAAAACAGACAGTAAATGCTATAAATGCTGTAAATCACTTTAGTGTGTAGCCTACAGAAACAATTTGCAACAATTAGTAACAAAATGCAGAAATCACTTAAAGTAGCAGTAAAACAGGCGAAATGCAGTCTAGCTTAATAACAGTGGGAAAGCCACAAAAATACTTATATCTGGTAGAAAGTCACTCTTTTAGCTCTCTGCTGCTTGGATCACTCTGCAGGCCACCACGAGGATCTGTGCTGAGTTGGTACAAGCTGGAAAAGCGGTTTTATAGCAGGGGCTGAAAGGAGAAATGGCCCAAAACGACCAATGGACTACTAGTTTCTGGCTGAAACTTCACCAATTCGGACAAAAAGGCTGCTCAGTGCTTCCCACTCCCACTGGTAAGCAAAGAAACTTCCCTCCTTCCTAATAAGGCAATGGATCAGTAACAGGAACTAAAAACAAAGCCCAGCGATCAGCAACTCTGAAACTGGACTACTCTAGTTCAGTAAGGTGGGAAAACAAGAGATTTTTTTTTTGTTTTTTTACAGAGACAAGGAAAAAAACAGACAGTAAATGCTATAAATGCTTTTAAGCGGCTAGCACACAGGTAAAATTAGCCTACAGGTAAAATTAAGCAACAAATAACTTTTTAAGAGTGCAAAACAGTTAATCAACACAAAAGCAGTTTAAATAGAATGCAGAGCTGTATAAACAGGCTAAGATGCAGTCGCTAAGCAGTAAATATTCAAAAAGCCAGAAAAAAATACTTAAATCAGTTATAGCAAATACAGTTATAACAAATGCTCTGAAATATACTGTATATTTCCAATATGTTTGAGAAGGACAGTCAGAACACAAGAAGGTTCAAAGACAGTAAGCACTACAGAGTCAAATGAAAGTTTTTAAACAGATAAGGATTTGTGAAGATTCTGAATAGACAAAGTGCTTTATATATATTAAATTATAAAAACAGTAATCTGTAAAAATAATCAAAAGATACTTATATTTTGTAGCTCAGTTGTGGTCAAACAACTTCTCCAGCCTGCACTGTGTGCAAAGACCTCTACTTAAAACACTAAATCAAATTCATACTAAATAAGTCAAATTCATAAAAATACTTATGAATTCCCTGGTTCTTCTTTGTGTGAATATAAGAACTAAAAAATACCTAATTAAACAAATGCTGCACTAACCAACCTTTAATTCCTGGTTAAACTGTCTTATGCAAAAACTTTGTATATTTGCATTGTATTTATCTATTCAAAGTTAGGAGTTTCAACAGACTTTAATGGAAATACTATCATTAATCCCTGGGGCATATGAGCAGTTCATCTATTTAATGTTCTCAATTCTCTGTTGTAAAACTGTGAACCTAAAGGTGTGTGTGGGAAATTCAAAGCAGTGTTTGGCTAAGGCATTGTTAAAATCTTTCTTTTTTATTGCATAACAATGCTCATATATTCGCTGCCTAAAATGTCTCTCCGTTTTCCTAATGTAAAACACATTACATGAATTACAACAAGCAGCGTAAATCACACCCTTAGATTCACAGTTGAATTTTCCTTTTATTTTGTATGTGTTGTGGTTCAAAACCACCTGGTTACCAACCAGAATGTGTTTACATTGTGAACATGAACCACATTTAAACGTCCCATTAATTCTCCCATAAGAATTCCAAGAGGGCTTTAAGATTTTGACGACTGGTATACTATTCTTATCTAAACCTAGAAACCAAGAAAGGAATCATAATTTTTTTTTTTGAGGAATTTTTTTTTATTTATTACCTCTAATAATATACATAAAACTAAAGAGATGTATACAAAAAGCTGGCTTGCAGATAGACTAGCCAATCCATTAAGAACTGAGTGAGAAGATGAGCTTGATTGTCCTTTTAATAAAGTGTTGTTAACAAGTTGACTAGGATAGCCTCTTTTAATAAACATGTTACAAAGATGGTCACATTCACCATCTGGCCTTTGACCACCGCTTTGTAAAATGAAGGAAACAGTTTGAATTATATATAGAACTTTTGTATCTACTATTAGATTTCATTAACTAACCCAAATGTCGAAATATTATACCTATGTTATAAGTAAACTTTAGAAAACTTGTGGTCCTGTTAATGTTGTCAATAAAGACTGGTATCATGGACAATTCTCCATTCGTTGTTTTCCCAATAAGCCATAGTGGCATTGGCAAAACTAGCGCCACATGGAGAACCCACAGTTTTCTGCAGGTAAAACATACCCTCAAAAACATAAAATTGTTCTTCAAGACCATTTCAAGCAAAGTCTCAATTATGTAAATGATATTATCATTTGCTTTCTTACTATGCAAAAATTCCCTTACCCATTGTGTGCCTAAATCCTGAGGGATCACTGTGTATAGATCTTTAACATCTATAGTTAAAAAATACACCTCAGGTTGGTATTCTAAGGAATTAATGTTTGTAAGAAAAAAATCTGTGGTTCGGTTTCAATAAAAGGCTTCAACAAACTGTCAACATATTTGGCACAAGCGTATGTGATTGAGCCACGGCCATCAACTATTGGTCTGAAAGGGGGGACTTTATGTCCTTGTGGATCTTCGGACACCCAAACAGTACTGGTGTTTTGGGAGCTATCATATTTAAATATTGGTAAAGGTCAATGTCTATGGAACCTTCCACAAACAAGTCATCCAAGGTTGACCTTACTTTCTTGTAGGCTACATTAACCTCATTGATTGTTACCTGAGTGTAATTGGGAGTGTTTAAATGTTCCATCAATTTCTCCACATATAAACAATGATCCATAAAGACTAAGCCACCCCCCTTGTCAGGCTTCATAACTCTTGTATTACAATCTTTAAGTAATTGGATAAATCCACGTTCCGTCATAGACATGTTAGACTGAACTGGACGGGACGTGTATATTCGCTTTTCTTTGATGGCCCAAAGATCAATTTCACACATCTTCTCAAAGGTGTTTAAACCTGGGTGAAATGGGGGATTGAACATGCTAGAAACCCTCAAAGTTTTCACCATACTATAACCATAGGTCCCATTGATATTTGGAGATTAAGTTTACGAATAAACAATTTTAAGTCCATTATGGTTCTAGTTATGTCAAAGGACTTCGCAGGTACAAAGGACAGCCCCTTAGATAAAAAGTCAACCATGTCCTGTTGGACATCTAAGGAAGTGTAGTTATATACGGTGAAGTATAAAGGAGAACCAGGGAATTCATAAGTATTTTTATGAATTTGACTTATTTAGTATGAATTTGATTTAGTGTTTTAAGTAGAGTTATGTTGTTATTAAATTTGTATAGTTTAGTTTTTAACATGTATACACATATAAGTGTGTTTTTAAACATAAGATGAGATAGGAATATATATTGGTTTGTTCATTATTTCCTATATTATAAGTTAGAGTTATAACTTGTTATATAAAAGTAGGCTGCGACAATATGTTGTTATGGTTACTAACAACATTGCTTAATTGATGACATCACTGACTTGATTAGATAAAAGGCATTGGTTTACCATATTTTAACTGTTTGTCTGAAGAAGGCTAGGCACTGTCCTAGCTGAAAGTGTAATTTATAATAAATAGCACTAACTCTTTTTGGCCGACTTTTATTGTGTTCCGTTCCAGTTCAACAGTTCATTGTTTGTGGATTTTTGGTGTTTTGTATTTCGTTAACATGGCGAACAGAACCGAAGAGGCCTCACAAGATTTGTTTTCTTCAAATGGAAGCAGCCAAACAGGGAATAATGATTCGATTGGGAATCTCACTGCCCTGGTTCAGGTTCTCCTAGGGAGAGTGGATTCCCTCACACAAAAGTTTGAATCTTCTGGTATTTTAAAATTACCGCTAACAAACGCTGCACCAGTGGGATGTAACGAGCAAGGTAATGCAAACAGTAACCGCGCTAACGGAACAGAAGGTGTCAACAGCAACGAATTCCGTAGAGATGAACTACAAGGTTCCAATTTCCTCAATGAAGGTAATACTGTTACAAACATTTCAGGTAATTGTTTGTCTCATAATACTGAAATGTTGAATACCAATAACAGACATTTGGCAATAAGGGGTCCTTCTGAGCATGAAACCAGAATGGCAGAGGATACAATTCCCTCTATGGAAACTTTTTTGAATGTCCCATATCTTTTTAACAATTTAAACTCTCAAGTTGGGTCCTCAAATAACTTGAATGAACAGACTGAGAATGTTCTTTCTACACATATTAATGAATTTGACACTAAACTTTTTAAATGTAAAAAACTTCAACTAGAAGTGTCATACCTACAGGAGTGTGTTCACAAGAAAGTCATCCCTAAAGGGTTACGTCAATGGAGATATCCTGCAGGGTTAATTGAAAATTCAGCGTTCCATCAGGAACTGTTAGAACTTTTTGACCGACAGGGGCAAGAGTTTTTATTAGCCCTTATCAACTTTTATAACAAAGACATTGTTGCTTTGAAAACTGATTTAGAGACTTTAAAAGTTGTGATAAAAACACACGTTGATTTTTCAAGATACAAATATGAGTATTGTAGGACATTCACAAGTATTGAAGCCACGATGAATAAACTGCTTATTACTAAGAAAAAGAAACTAAACAGGGATATTAATGATTATGTCAACAAAAGAGCATATCCTAGGCTCCCTCTTCATTTTCAAAAAGTTTCCAATGGTGGTCCCGTTGTAAATGGTGATAATGATGAAGAAACACCAGCCTCTAACAACAATCAAAATAATGATAGTTTTGTAGATGAGGAAGTGCAAGGTCCAATTTTAAGGAAAAGTGAGAGGCTGCTTTCTAACAGTAACAATCAGCGAGGTAATAAAAAGCCTAATTACAACAATGCAAGGGAGCAGTCTAAAACTGTAAATGGAGAACAAGTTCATAATCAACAGGGTTTTCGGGCTGGCATCAACACTGGACAGAACAACAGGAAGCCCAGTTACAACCAACAACAAGTAAGGAATAAGAGAAGACAACGGAGGAGGTAGCTCCCATTTTAGTAACTGAAGAAATGCCTTCTCTTCATTTGAGTAATGAATGGGACTTCACCGTATATAACTACACTTCCTTAGATGTCCAACAGGACATGGTTGACTTTTTATCTAAGGGGCTGTCCTTTGTACCTGCAAAGTCCTTTGACATAACTAGAACCATAATGGACTTAAAATTGTTTATTCATAAACTTAATCTCCAAATATCAATGGGACCTATGGTTAGTATGGTGAAAACTTTGAGGGTTTCTAGTGTGTTCAATCCCCCACTTCACCCAGGTTTAAACACCTTTGAGAAGATGTGTGAAATTGATTTTTGGGCCATCAAAGAAAAGCGAATATACACGTCCCGTCCACTTCAGTCTAACATGTCTATGACGGAACGTGGGTTTATTCAATTACTTAAAGATTGTAATAGAAGAGTTATGAAGCCTGACAAGGGGGGTGGCTTAGTCTTTATGTATCATTGTTTATATGTGGAAAAATTGATGGAACATTTAAACACTCCCAATTACACTCAGGTAACAATCAATGAGGTTAATGTAGCCTACAAGAAGGTAAGGTCAACCTTGGATGACTTGTTTGTGGAAGGTTCCATAGACATTGAACTTTACCAATATTTAAATATGATAGCTCACAAAACACCAGTACTGTTTGGGTGTCCGAAGATCCACAAGGACATAAAGTCCCCCCCTTTCAGACCAATAGTTGATGGCCGTGGCTCAATCACATATGCTTGTGCCAAATATGTTGACAGTTTGTTGAAGCCTTTTATTGAAACCAAACCACAGATTTGCAAAGACTCATGGAGTTTTCTTACAAACATTAATTCCTTAGAATACCAACCTGAGGTGTATTTCTTAACTATAGATGTTAAAGATCTATACACAGTGATCCCTCAGGATTTAGGCACACAATGGGTAAGGGAATTTTTGTATAGTAAGAAAGCAAATGATAATATCATTTACATAATTGAGACTTTGCTTGAAATGGTCTTTAAGAACAATTTTATGTTGTTTGAGGGTATGTTTTACCTGCAGAAAACTGGTGTGGCCATGGGTTCTCCATGTGGCGCTAGTTTCGCCAATGCCACTATGGCTTATTGGGAAAACAACTTGTTGTTTAAAGACCAACTATTTCAAAACAATGTCTCCTGGTATACTAGATACCAGGATGACATGTTTTGTATTTGGAATGGAGAACTGTCCATGATACCAGTCTTTATTGACAACATTAATAGGACCACAAGTTTTCTAAAGTTTAATTATAACATAGGTATAACCGCGATCAACTATTTGGACATTTGGTTAGTTAATGACAAGTCTAATAGTAGATACAAAAGTTCTATATATAGGAAACCGACGTATTCAAACTGTTTCCTTCATTTTACTAGCAACCACCCGTACCAACAAAAGAAAGCGGTGGTCAAAGGCCAGATGGTGAGGGCCGCCCGTATGATTTTGGACGAATTAGACTTTGAGAGTGAATGTGACCATCTTTGTAACATGTTTATTAAAAGAGGCTATCCTAGTCAACTTGTTAACAACACAAAAAAAGAAGTAGTTTTCAAGCGTAATGTTGGTTATTTTATTCCTTTATTAAAAGGACAATCAAGCTCATCTTCTCACTCAGTTCTTAATGGATTGGCTAGTCTATCTGATGAATTGCCAAATAAAAAAGCTGGTAATGTAAGTTATCAAGCCAGCTTTTTGTATACATTCTCTTTAGATTTTTGGTCTATTAGAGAGGTAATAAATAAAAATTGGGACCTCATTAAAAATGATGATTCCCTTTCTAGAATTCTTGGTTCCAGCCCTAGAATAGTATACAGACGTGGTCAAAATCTTAAAGCCCTCTTAGAGAGCAACATTAATAGCAGGAATTCTTATGGGAGAATTAATGGGATGTTTAAATGTGGTTCATGTTCACAATGTAAACGCATTCTGGTTGGTAACCAGGTGTTTTTGAACCACAACACATACAAAATAAAAGGAAAATTCACCTGTGAATCTAAGGGTGTGATTTACGCTGCTTGTTGTAATTCATGTAACGTGTTTTACATTGGGAAAACGGAGAGACATTTTAGGCAGCGAATATATGAGCATTGTTATGCAATAAAAAAGAAAGATTTTAACAATGCCTTAGCCAAACACTGCTCTGAATTTCCCACACACACCTTTAGGTTCACAGTTTTACAACAGAGAATTGAGAACATTCGGGGGGGGTCCTTGGCAAATTTTGCTCGAAATAGATGAACTGAAGTGGCAAGTGCGAATGAGGGCTCATATGCCCCCAGGGATTAATGATAGTATTTCCATTAAAAGTCTGTTGAAACTCCTAACTTTTAATAGATAAAAATTGAATACAATGCAAATATACAAAGTTTTTGCATAAGACAGTTTAACCAGGAATTAAAGGTTGGTTAGTGCAGCATTTGTTTAATTAGGTATTTTTTAGTCCTTATATTAACACAAAGGAGAACCAGGGAATTCATAAGTATTTTTATGAATTTGACTTATTTAGTATGAATTTGATTTAGCGTTTTAGAGTATGTTGTTATTAAATTTGTATAGTTTAGTTTTTAACATGTATACACATATAAGTGGGTTTTTAAACATAAGATGAGATAGGAATATATATTGTTTTGTTCATCATTTCCTGTATTATAAGTTAGAGTTATAACTTGTTATATAAAAGTAGGCTGCGACAATATGTTGTTATGGTTACTAACAACATTGCTTAATTGATGACATCACTGACTTGATTAGATAAAAGGCATTGGTTTACCATATTTAAACTGTTTGTCTGAAAAAGGCTAGGCACTGTCCTTGCTGAAAGTGTAATTTATAATAAATAGCACTAACTCTTTTTGGCCGACTTTTATTGTGTTCCGTTCCAGTTCAACAGTTCGTTGTTTGTGGATTTTTGGTGTTTTTTTAATTATTCATGTCTGTTTCACAAAGGTTTGTAGTCTTCTGTGAGGTGTTAGCTCTGTGCCACTTTGAAACACTGCTTTATGACTTTATGAATCCTATCCTCTCCTAAAGTTTGGAAGAAAATGTGGGCTTCTAAATGTGTTTCATTGTGCAGTCTGCCAAACTGCAGTATATTCTTTTTCCTGTAATTTTCATTACCAGATAATATCAGTACTGACTGACATTACATCAGGTGTAGAACCCATACAGGTTTCTGCCTGATTGTAATATTTTTGATTACTAAAAATAGGACTTCACCAAAAATTCATGTACTTATAAAGGTAAACTGACTTTAACTTTAAAACTGAGGTGTATATAACTGTTTAAAGATCATGGGGAAAGGGCTTTTTTTACTGTTTCTGTGAACTTTATGCAGTGATCAAATAAGATGAGCTATCTCATTCTAAAATATGTAGCTTTTTCTTTGTAACTTCATTGAAACTGTATGTATCAAATTTTCATAAACTTTTGTTTGTTTTTACTGCATGCAGAAATGTCTAATTACTTCCTGATTCCAGATCACCTTGCAGTGCCTTCTGATGATGCAGTTGTGGAGGCAAACAGTTTGTAGTGGTTTAGCAAGTTTTTTTAGTAATCTGAAGCAGAGCTCATTACATGAAATAATACAGAATGCAACACAATTAGTCAGTCAGACAGTAAATCAATAAATAATTAAATGTTATTTTCATGAAAAGGCTTAAAAGAGCAGAATGTAACAGGATTAGACTCTGAGTAAACTATATAGTGCTTGACTTGCAGATTTAATAAATATGTGTCTGCCTTGGGATGATCCGTTTTAGGAGGAAAACTAAGGTTATGTATCCAGCCTGGTGGCATAGAGAAATAAACCCCTGACTACATCCATGGTCCAACGAGACTGACTAGTGGGTTGGGTGCTTGATGAAGCTGGTGTGGTGGATGGTTATCCCTATCCCAGGAAGAGCAAAGGTGGTCACAGGAGGTCTGCTTTGGAAGCTTGAAGTTTCAAAACTTTGAACTTCAAATGGTTGAGACCATAAGATTGAAGTTTTGAAACTTCGAACAATTTAAATGGAGATCGCTGTACAGGGCAGAACAGGAAACATTAATTAGCAGGGGGCGTAGGGAGTGCAGCCTCTGCATAAATATAACATTTTTTTTTATTTGACGTTTCAAACTTTCAAAACATCAATGTTGTGGTCTCTGTCATATGAAGTTTGAAGTTTTGAAAGTTTGAGCTTCCAAAGTAGATCCAGCCACAGGTTATCACAGTATTTGTTATTCTTATCACATCTTAATCATTATCCTTTTTTGTATCTTCATCTTATCATCATCATCATCATTTTCATCTTAAACATAAATTCTTGATAGGTGATGTGAGCCTTGACTTCTGCACCATCAGAGACTCTGTTTTTCTTGATCCCCTATATCTTTGTGCAAATCTAATAGCTTAACAAACATCAAAATTGAGGCCCTAAATCTTCACTAGCAGACAAATAGAATGCAGTATCGTACATTATCATTCTTCAAACAGAACCTGGATGACTGGATGGGTACCATAATATTTAACCTGGGATTAAGTATCCTAGCTCTTCTTGAGAAAGGGGAGTTGATCCTGAGGATGGGTATTGGTAAGGAGTCTATGGTCCTTGGAATCTCCTCTTCTTTTTCACAGCTGCATAGATTATATAAAAGATTTTAATTCCTGCATTAATGCATTCATTGTATGGCACACACTAATTTATTTAACTGTAGGACCATCATGGAAGTGATTCAAATATCCCCCATTATTTTCCTAAAGAGATCAACATATGGTTAAAAGACTATTTATTATGATGTTTTGATATCATACGCCAAACACTATAGAGATTATTAGGAAATTTACTCCGTTCCATTTTCCTTTTGCTATATTTTGCTTGAGTATAACTGTGTTTAGTTATTTATTATTTTGTTGTCTTACTCATTTTATGGTATTCTGTTTCTTTCTGTTGAAATCTGCTAGATATTAGAGAAAAAAACGTTCTCACCATTAACTCTTTCCACAATTTTATCATCGAAATGTGGCACCAGATGACATGGAATCAGGAAGTAATTGGACAGCTGCTCATCATAGACTGAATACAAATGAAAGTTTGTTAAACTTTTCTGTATAAGTCCACTAAACTGACTAAAGCAAAAATTAATAACAAACCAGGAATCAAACGAAAAACAACAATGCCAAAGATAATACAAAAACCAATAGTGAACATAATACACAGGAACAAAAAAAATTAAAACTTTATTAAGTGCTTTTGTTTGGTAGAACCAAACTTCATCAGAGCTAGTTATAGACTTTAAATTCCCCACTTTTAAATACCTGTAATCTGATGCCATTTTCATTCATTTCTCAACTGCTGAGTTCATATCCAGTCCTTGGTTCCAACTCTGCCACGTCTTCCAGCCCATGGGACAGTGAAACTCTGGAGCCCCTCCCTTACCCATAATGCCCTAGTCACCTAACATACTGCAGATCTTGTTTGCCACCATTAGCATACGGACGGGGTCACTGTGTGCTCTTGAGCTTAAGAATTTTTTTCTGTGAGTTGTAACTCATATCTTTATATTTTTATAACTTTACATCTTTATAACTTTATATTATTAAAACCTCACTTCTGTTATTTTTAAAATTTCTACCCCTTTTCCATTTCAAATTATTTCTATATACTAGCGTATCTCTTAAATACCATTGGCAGTACTCCTTTTATTGTACTTTTTAGTACTACTTGTTTTACCATAGTTGGTATTTTTCCCTCTAATCTTCCTTCTGTGGGAAAAAAAAACTTTTTCCTGTTAATTGTCCTCTTTCTTCTTAAAACATGCCTGAGAAATCTTCTGGTTTCAAAAAGTGTGTGGCTTGCAGCCATAAAATTCTGTTGTCTGATGCACATTCAAAGTGAGTCAGTTGTTTAGGCCCAGTTCACTTCAATTCATATTGCAATGTTTGTAAGGCCTTCAGTCCTAGAGCCTTGATTCATAGGAAAAAAAAATGATTTTAAGAGCTTTGCTGCCCTCTACCCTTATCCTCCATCTACCTACACAACCTCCTTACCTCTTAAACCTGCCCCTACAGCTTACATTAGATCACTTCTCAGAAAACTTAAAACATGCTCACCATCTGCTGATAACCTACCTCCTCTGTTCCTTAAACATGCAGCCAGTTGTATTGCATATCCCATCTCCATATTAATTAATAAATCAATCCAAGAAAACATTGTCCCTGAAATCTGGAAAAAAAATCCTTACATTAAGGTGGTAATTCAACTGACCCTTCCAATTTCAGAACAATTGCCATTCTTTCACCCCTATCAAAGATTCTCAGAAAGTACAACCATAAACATCTCCTTGAACATCTACTAGAAAATCTCCTAACCCTTAACCAACATGGCTTTCACCCTAACCACAGTACATCTGCTGCGCTGTTGTCCTTCACAACTTCTATTTATTTATATTTATTTGGCATTTGTTAACTGACTTAGTCCATCTGAGCCAATGGCCCATTTCAGTGGAGACCAGAGGAGAAAAGCTCCAGCATTACAAACACAAACCAAAGGAAAAAAAACACAGCAATACAACATGAACACTAATTACATATAAAGTAATCAGGAGAAACAAATAACTGACATTAAAAAAATGAAGCAAATACAAATAGTACGTGTAAGTAGTGACAATATTGTCATATCTTCCCCATTGTAACATATTGTAATATGGACTAGTGAATGGATTAGTCATTGAATTTTGAGATTTACACAGGAAGTGAAAAGAAAAAAAGAGAGGAAAATGCAGATTATGGAGGATTTTGGCAAGGGAAAGCTTTTGAGTTAAGAAAGTACTACTTGACTTCAGTTTTAAAACAGCTGGAACTAGTGAGACTATGAATGTGAGGGTCCATGTTAAATCAGCAAATGCTTAAAATAGTGGATGCTGATTTATCGACCCTTTAAGAATGAAAGCTGACAATCTCAGACACATGGAACAGTGATTTTGTTCACTGGGAAAAAAAATCGCTGTTCCACAAAAAAAAAAGTTCAAAACACAAAATAAAGTTGGGGCTTTGGTCCCCACACCACCCTGATGTGGGGAGCTGTGCCCTCACCACTACCCCCTACTTAAATATACCAACTCCGAGATGGTACCACAGTGGAGGAAATGGCAAAGTCCTGAAAATGACCCAGCAATTTCTTTCCTTGGGAAAAAAAATCGCTGTTCCGTGTCTTTGGGATTGTCAGCTTTCACTATTAAAGGGTTGATAAATCAGTGTTTACTGATTTAATATAGACCTGAATGTGAGGTGGTAGCCTATTCCATGCAAGGAACATTGAGTGTTTATACAGGAATATACCAGTAGTTTTTTTTGGGTTTATAGATGTCAAGAAGGTGCTGGTCAGAACTACGAAGAGGCCGAGTTTGGGTATAAGGGGATACTAAAGTAGAGAGAGATGGGCAGGCTAGAGGTTTGTTGAGTAGGGAGTGTGGCAGCTGCAGCTGGGAAAGTAGTAAGAGCTGGGGGAATTCCAGCCATTGAAGCAGTTTCAGGGCAAGGTAATGGTGGGATTTATAAGGTAGGTTACAGGCGAATCTGGCTATATTATTGTAAGATTGTTAAAGTTTAGAGAGAAGGTTTGACTGGAGATGAGTAAGGATAGGGAATGCATAGAGAAGACATGGAAGGAGGTAGACTTGGGCAAGGGTGGGTTTGGAGTTGGGAGCAAGACATTTTTTATTCCTAGAGGAGACACAGTTTCTGGTTAGTTTTTTGATATAGTGTTGAATATGGATATCGAATTTCAGTTGGTCATCAATTATTGTGCCCGTTAACTTAGTGTGAGATTCAACTTTGATGAGGGTGTTGTCTAGAGAAGAAATAGTAAAGGTGGACCTAAGGTGGTAGAGAGTTTTGGTAAGAAATAGTAGGAGCTTAGTTTTTTAGGGGTTGAGTATAAGGTGATGCTCTGTGAGCCATTTTTCCATGGATGAGAAAAAGTTTTGGGTGATAGAAGTTTAGAGATGTTATCAGCACAAGATATGAGTTGAGTCATTAGTGTATTGTATAAGGGAGGAGATGTTACAGTAGGAGTAAAGATGATTGGTGAATGTGTTGAATAGGAGGAGGACAAGGATTGAGCCTTGAGGGACATCAGTTTGGATGGGTAGGAAAGGAGAGCAAGCAAATTGCCATCTGACAGACTGGAACCTATTTGAGAGATAGCTCGAGAACCAGTGAATAGTAGAATGGGAGAGATTTAGATCAGTAAGCTTAGTAAATAGCTTGGAATGGGAGACAGTATTGAAAGCTTTAGAGAGGTCAAGAAAGAGGCAAGATACCAGGAGGTTTTTGTCCCTGGATTCGGCAACAGTGTGAGTGAAGGATAGGAGGGCAGCAGAGGTGCTGTCGTGTGGCCTAAAGCCTTGCTGAGTGGAGGATCAGAAGATTTTCATTAATAAGGTGAGTTAAAAGCTGATTGTCTATGCATTTTCAAAGATTTTAGCTAGGGGTGATAGGATGGCAATGGGTCTTTAGTTAGAGGGCTCAGTGGAGTTACCTTCTTTGTGAAGTGGAATGATGTAAAAAGATTTCCAGATGACGTGGACATTAGACTCTTGGATAGACCTATATATTTGGATAGAGACAGGATAGACTATGGAGTGAGCTGCAAGTTTAAGAAATGGGGGTTATCAGTAGAGGGAGAACAAGGTTTTAGTTTTAGTAGAAGGGACTTGATGTAAGCTGATAGGGTTAAGAGAGAAAGGGGTGGTGCTTCATGTATAATGAGTGGTGTGAGAGGAGGATTATGGCTTTGGGAGGGTTGGGTTAGTTTTTGAATTGATTTGATGAAGTGGCTATTAAGTAATGTGGCAGTTTCTAAGAGATAATTATTTGGGTAGGGGTTGGGTGTGGTTGGTTCACCTAGCTTTAAGATTTTATTGATATTATGCCAGAATTTTTGGGGCTAGACTTTTGGGTGAACTGGGGATTATAAAAGTAATTTTTCTGGTCTTTGTTGATTGAATTTTTTTTTTTGCTTGATTTCTTAGTTCTTTATGTTTTTGTGGGAATGTTGCCAATTTAGTTTTTAACCATTTTTTCCAATTCTTGTCTCTTTCTTTCATGAAAGATACAGTGTTTTTGGGGATCAAGGTGAGTAGTTGGTTTTGATTCTCACATTTCTAAGAAGAGCTAAAGAGTTAAGTATATCAAGAAAAGTGCAGTTAGAATGTAGAACAGCTTCATTAAGAGGGAGCTACTTAAGGAAGTCCCAGTTTATGGAAGTGAGCCTGTTATTAAAGGTTTCAGGGTTGAAAGAAGAAAGTTTGCGACACTTTCTACAACAGTTGGATTTAGGCATTTTGGAGGTGTAATGTTGGACTTGGGTAGGGAGGGAGGTGGGGAGGGTCCTGGTGTCATGATATAGGCTAGGGTCAGAGGTAAGAATCCAGTCTAAGGTGGAACCGTTGATGGTGTTGTTGAAGCGGGTAGGAGTTGTGATAAGTTGGTGGAAGCCATGGATGTTGATTTGTAAGGAGGGAGAAGTAGTGGATAGTTTTTGCCAGTCAATATTAATGTCACCTAGTAGTAAGGTCTCATAGGGATATTAATAGGGATCCATGCTTGAATAGATTCAAGGGTGGGAATGTTATTTCCAGGTGGGATATAGAAAGATGTACTGGTGAATTTCTTTTCGGGGTTAAGGTGACAGTTGGTTGGTTGAAAGTTAGGTAAAGATATTGGCAGGGGAGATAGGTTGAGGTGTTCAGAATACATAGTTGCGACACCTTCACATTTTTTTGTGGTTCTGGTTTGGGGATAAATGTAGTGGGAAGGTGGTATTTCAGTGTTAGAAATATGTGGTTTTAACCATGTTTCAGATAGGACTAGGATATGTGATGAGTGGTGGGTGATCCAGGAGTGTAGTTCTGTGACTTAATTAGGTAGACTTTGTATGCTAATAGCAAAGATAGAGAGATGTTTAGCCAGGCAGTTATAAGTTGTGGTTGGGGAAAAATGGGCCTAGGTTGGGGTGGATATCACCAAATGATAGTATATTGTTAGAAAAGGGGGAGGTTTATTTGCATAATGGTAGAAGCTAAGGGGTTTGTATTTAGACTTAAAGGATGTGGTAGAGACAGAGAAAATGTTTATTTTGAGGAGTTGTGTGCAGGAAGAGTTGAAGAGAGAGGGGCCGATTAGGAAGGGTAGGGGAGGGTTCTTTGTGGAGTAATGGAGAAGTGAAAGTTGAGGATGAATGTGAAGTATTAAGTTGTCTATGATAGGAAGTAAGGAAAGAGAGGTAAATAAGCAGGATTGGTGTGAGGTGGGGGCATTGTCTGAATGTGATAATGATAGTAGAAAGTGGACAGAGATCAAGGTAAAAGTGTGTGAAGAAGAAGTTATTTACAAGGGATGAAAGGAGTGAGAAAAATGAAAAGTTGAGATGAGAGTATTATGGAGAGTTTTATTTACAAGGTAGAGAGGAGTGAGAATGGAAAATTAGTAGGTTAAGGGTAAGTAGTGTAAAAAACTGGAGTTACAATTAGATGCTGTGGGTGTGGGGAGATAATGAGAGGGAAAGGAATGAGAAAGTACTACTTGACTTCAGTTTTAAAACAGCTGCATCTAGTGAAACTATGAATGTAAGGGTCCATGTTAAATCAGCAAATGCTTAACATTGTGAACGCTGATTTATCGACCCTTTAAGAACGAAAGCTGACAATCTCAAAGACATGGAACAGCGATTTTGTTCCCTGGGAAAAAAAATTGCTGTTTCACAAAAAAAAAGTTCAAAACACAAAATAAAGTGGGGGGCTTTGCCTTCACACCCTCCGATGTGGGGAGCTGTGCCCCCACCACAACCCCTACTTAAATATACCAACTCTGAGATGGCACCACAGTGGAGGAAATGGCAAAATCCCAAATAAAAGGGGTTGGAACAGGGTGTAGCAAGTATAAATGCAGTGAAAGTGGGGTGGGTGGGAATGGGGGTAGGGTTGTTGTGAGCCCAAACGTAGCAAGGGTGAATGAAGCGGGTTGGACCAGTAATGGCAGTGTCCACAAAAACAATCAGCAGGCAAAGAAGCAAACAATAAGGAACACACAGTGAGCATCAGCAGGTAAGTAGAGGAGGTCAGGGAGTGAGGGGATGTGTAGGCAAAGAGGGAAGAGAAGGTACAGCGAGGTATTCACAGGGATTCACAGTTAGTTACTGCTAAAAGGAAACCTCAAACTGAAAAATAAAAGAGTATAGGTAACTAAGATATTTGACACTAGGGTAGTGACTAACATATTGATACCAGAGAGAGACAAAAAGACAGGGCTTTTAAAAAGGAAGTGAGTGTAGGGGGGGTCTCAGGTGTTATGCAGATAACCTTTATGGTAGACAAAGTAAGACAGTTTTGTGTAATGAGCTTGGAACATACTTTGATTTTAAACTGGGTATGCAGAGCAGAGTACAGGCATTATTCCAGGTGTTGGAGCAGTATCTATAAAGAAGTGAAGACACTTTGCTCTTAAAACCTAGGAAAAGAGGAGGGGAGAAAATGTATTGAGTGTTAAAGCTAGGGGAACAAATAACAGTGGAACTATAAGCAATTAGTGATAATTGCTAGAGAGGAGTTAGTTGAGATAAAAATGTGCATACGTTAATAGCTTTAAAGATTAAAGCAGAAAAAAATGTGAGACAGTAGTTCAATGACTTACTTCCACTATAGCACTTTCAAGTAAAAATTGTAAGATATTAACCAAGATAACTTGGTGTTAAAATGTCTATTACAATTTATATTTCTGCTGTAGGTCTAGAAGGAAACTTACGCAGTTTTGCAGTTGAAACATTCCAACTAACTGAGATATGAAATATAGATAAGCAGTATTTCTACAGTTTAACAACCATCTCAACTAGAACGTCTATTGTATTTAACAAGCCTTGTTAAGCAGTCATAACAATTGGAGGTCTCTCGGTAGCTGAAATAAGCAATACCGATAAGCCCTGAGCAACTGAAATTAAAATTACAATGAGCTACATTCACATCTATAAGGCTGCTACTAAAGTATTTAATAATGAGGAGATGCCATAAAGCAGTTGCAGTGGAAGCTAAATATACTAAAATGCAAATTACTAGATTCTACAAGTGCACTGTTGTCAGTTATATCAGCTATAAAGATACAGACAGAAAGCCACAGAAATATGACCAACAGTTTCTACAGAAATATAACAGTATGCATTACACCAGTTGCTTTTTTGAGTAAAAATCAAATGTCCAAATGCAGGTAAAGTACCCTGTTGCAATTTATGTACAGCCTTTTACTTGTGTGGCATGAGACCAAAATTACTCATCCAGGCCACGGTTATCAGCAAATAGGTATTTAGGTGTTTACCAAAACTCCCAAAAGATTCCAGATGAACACAAAACACTTCCAAGTGAAGTAAAAGCAGTGTGAATGCTGAATACAAGTGAAGCTTTGTTAAAA
Source organism: Protopterus annectens (assembly GCF_019279795.1). NCBI lineage: Eukaryota > Metazoa > Chordata > Ceratodontiformes > Protopteridae > Protopterus > Protopterus annectens. Next base: position 646,079,623 of record NC_056745.1, on the reverse strand, counting down.
CCAGTAAACTGGGGACCTGCACACCACTGAGATGGAACCGCAGACTCTAGGATGAGGGAAAGATGGCGCAAAAATGCTAAGAGAGAGTTTTAATTGCCCCCAAAGGATTATGAGTGAGAAAAAGCAATAGTGGGAAGCAGGGAAATACAGTATTTGCAAAGAGGGATAGATAGGAAGGTATGTGGCTATTCTTGTGATAACAATAAGGTAGTCTTCTATCTATTTCTAGACCTCTATAAGGACTTTGATAGTATTTCCCACAAATTACTTCTATCCAAACACACTACCTTTAATCTGTCCAACTCTGCACTTTATTGGTTCTCTAGTTACCTGTCCAATCGATACCAGTCAGTTAAATGGCAATTTATCCTTTCTTCCTTCCTGCCAGTAGAAACATGAGTTTCCCAAGGCTCCATCCTTGGACCCCCTCCTGTTCAATATCTTTACTAATGACCTCTACACATTCTGTCCCCACTCATTTTTAATACAGTATGCTGATGACTCGACAGTCATCACCTGCTCTTACAGTCTCACCCACCTCCACACCCTCACCCATGAAACGTCTGCCAAACCCTACGAAAACCAAACTCCTCCGTCATCACAAAACTACATTTACTGTCTCCTCCCTTAACAACACAACCATATCTGTTGAACCTCACACAAAACTTGTAGGAGTTATTGTAAATGATCAAGTAAAATTCGATCTCTACATTCAACATTGCATCAAAAAATTCATGAGACATTGGGCTTGCTCTACATGCCCAAAAAGTTCCTCACAAATGTTTCTAAACTCTCTCTTGCACAAGCTTTCCTACTCCCTACCCTACTCTATGCTGCCCCTATTCTCACTAACTTCCAATCCAACCTTATATCTAAACTGGAACTCACATAATAAAATTGCTAGATTTTCCGCTAATCAACCTTATCGCTCTCACCACTATCTATTATTAAAAAGTCTACAGTGGTTGGAGCTCTGCCACCAACTCCTCCTATCACAGCTTTACCTGGCTGATTCCATCATATACAGGCCTTCATCTTGCCATTCTCTCTATACCCTCATTCAACCTTACGCTGCCAACCATTCACTCCGTAGCTTTCAACAACACCTACTGGAAGTTTCTGCACCCAATAAAAATATTGGCAAACTCCTCTACAGCCACTCTGTAGGAAATGCTTGGAATAAACTGCCACTAGATGTAAGATCTGTCCCTAAGACTAACTCCTTTAAAACATCCCTAAAAAACTGTCTCCTAAACTCATGGGCTTGCTTCTGCAATCACCCAGCTTAAACTACCCTCCTGCTACCTCCAAACTTCTTCCTCTTCTTCTGTTAACTTTTTTTAATCTCCTACTATAGGCAGTATTATATAAATCTTTCTCCACGGCATCCTTGCTTATTGCACCCTGAGTTTATTTTGGTTAATTTTTCTATGTATTCTGTATTATCATTTGTTTGTTCACCTGGTATTACATGCATGTAACTTTTTGTACCATGTTTAACTTGGTCATTGTACCTATTGAGGCTCTCAATAGAAATCTACCCAAACAACAGAGACCTCCAAGACAGAAACGCACTTGACCACCACAACACAGCACTAACCCCAAGACACATAGCTCACCTACACAGTGTGCCCCTCAACCTAAGCCCCTAAGGCAAAACAGGTTGCCCAGTACACTAATCATAGGTGACTCGATAGTGAGGCACACTGATGTCCCACTCACTAGGTTGAATAAGGAGAAGGTAATAGTCAGCTGTCTATCAGGTGCCAGAATCCAACACATAACACACGCACTTAGGTCACTCCACAAGTACAAGTATGACTCTGTCACTGTCCATGTGAGTGTGAATGACCTGAGATGCAACTCCCTGAACTAAATGAAAAGAGACATGGAGGAGCTCTTGGATTATGTGGCCCAGGCAGGTATGACCCTAGTCCTGAGCAGCATCTTACCATCGCCCAGAATGATACCACAGTACAAGCAGAAAATGACTGACTTCAACAATTGGCTAAGTTTCTGGTGTCATTCTAAGGGGATCCAGTATCTGTCTGCTTGGGATGACATGATTGCCAGACCTCGATGCTTTGCCAGAGATGGCCTGCATCTGTCACCCCTGGCTTTCCAGATACTGGCTAAGGCTCTTGCCACCCCTATAGTGACTTTTTTAGGTGATGTTCCAAAGACCAAATTACCACCATAACAGCTATAAATAAATGCAGTCTGAGGGTCATGCTGCTCAATGCTGGAAGTCTAAGTCTCAAGATGCACTTGCTCGAAGCACTCCTCAAAATGGAGAACATCAACATTTGTGCTGTAACGGAGACCTGGTTTAAAGCAGCAGAAAGCACCCATGCACTACCAGGCTATAACTCATTCCATACCTTTTGGCCCCAGAAGATGGACCGAAGCTCCAAAGGCAGTGGTGTCTCCATATTCATAAAGGATATGCACACCTCCAGACTAGTAGCCCAGCATAACGCATCTGAGATACTTCAGGTGCAACTAACATTGGGTAAAGACGGCAATTCAGGTCATAGCCTGCTATAGGTCCCCAACCATTTCCCAAGACTCTCACTCCATGTTCCTAAGCGCCCTGGAAACTGTTAAGGTCCAACCCAACACTCTCATACTAGGTGACTTCAACTACCCCTCCCTCAAATGGGAAAACTACTCATACACCAATACACTGGCCCAACGCTTCCTGGAATTCATCAATTCCAATGCCCTGGACCAGCTCATTCTTACCCCCACTAGAGGAAACAACATCCTTGACCTGGCTATTATTAACCTGGGCAACTGTTGCTCTACACCAGTAGTCAGCTGCTCCCTGGTTAGATCTGACCACAAACTAATCACCATGGAAATCCACATCATACCCACACCCCATGCAAAGATAACCACCATGAAAAACTTCTCCAAAGCTGACTTTGAGCTCCAAAAAATAGAGGTGGCTAACTTCACGACACCCATGTCAATGGAGAATAGATGCAGGACTGCCGAACATACACCAATGCACTGTATGATCATGTACATAAATGCATGGAACTAGCCATACCCAACAGAACTAAGACGCTCTCCTCCAAAAAAAGGAAGCCAATCTGGTGGTCCCCTGCCATTAATAAACTCTAAAACAGAAGGAAGAAACTGTTTCAGAAAAAAGGTGATGTCCCAAGACTGGAAAAACTCCATTATTAGCCTCAACAAAAAGTTGAAATCCCTCATCAATACCTCTAAAGCCAGCTATGAAGGCAGAATTGCAGCAGACACTAACAACCACAACACCTTCTATAGTTGTATCAAAAATCTCCACGGCAATACCCAGGTTTGCTCTGAGTTACTGCACAATGGTACCTCCTATACTGAGGCAACAGATATTGTCAGCATACTGTCTGACAGACTCGGTGCCAACTTTACCACTCTCTCCCCCCTAGAAGACCAATCACAATACCAGAGGAATGTCAGGCACCCAGCATTACTGCAGCACAGATTAAAGCTGCATTGTCCAAGGCCAAGAATACAGCTTCCTTGGGACCCAGCAATATCCCTGGATGTTTTCTACATGAACTACAAAGTGAACTGGTACCACATCGGTGGCACCACATCTGTGTGCCCTGTTCAATCACAGCCTCACCTCAGGATTTGTCCCTACCAAATGGCTCACTGCTACAGTCAACCCTCTCCATAAAGGGGGAGCGACTACAGACCTTAGGAATTATTGCCACATTAGCCTGACGAGTCTGATATGTAAAGCTATGGAGAGCATCATGATGGACCTAATTAACAAGGATATAGGGAATCTCCAAACTCTAGATCCCACTCAATTTGGTTTTGTGAAAGGTAGATCATGCCTGCTCAACTTGGTTGACTTCTTTGAGTCAGTCACCAGAGCTGTGGATGATGGCAAGGCAGTTCATACAACCTACCTCAATCTGGCCAAGGCCTTTGATACCATTCCCCACTCAGGCATTATTGATAAACTCGCGAGACTGTGCATCAACCCCTATATCACTAGGTGGGTTGCAAATTGGCTCACAGATAGAACCCACAATCTGAAAGTAGCAGACTCCAAGTCAGACTGCCGACCAGTCACAAGTGGAGTCTCACAGGGGTCGGTCCTGGGTCCTCTCCTGTTTGGCATCTTCTTCTCTGAAGTCCAGGCCAAAACAGAGAAACTTTGGCTGACCAAGTTCACAGATGACTACAAGCTGGGAGCCATTATTAACTCCCCAAGTGATGTAGACATCCTTCAGAAAGGCCTCACTGAGACCAATGACTGGTGTCGAAACCATGGCCTTAAGCTTAATTCCAAAAAATGCATCATCATCCCCTTTGGGAAAAAATGAGTTCCCACTAATTACCACATTGATGGGAGCCCACTGATCACTGAAGGTGTTATAAGAGATCTGTGGACACAGGTTGACATCAACCTCTCCTTCGTCCACCACATTGCTACTGTGGTCAGAAAGTCCTTCTGTGTGGCACATCTCATTACCAAGGGTTTTGCATCCAGGAAGAAAGAGGTCATCATCTCTCTCTACTCTTCCCTCATTAGGCCAGTCATCGAGTATAATGCCCCATTTGGCATGTATCTCACTAGACATATGCAACAGCTGGAAAGGTCACAAAACTACCTCACAAAGAGGATCCTAGGCCTTAAACACATGTACATGGACACACTCAAAATAATTCCAGCTATTCTGATATCTTATATCATCTACTAAAAGGCAATCTTTGCTTGACGTACAAAGCCATGTCTGACCCAGTGCTGTTAAAAATGCTATATCTAAAGAAATCCCAATCCCTCCACACCACATGCTCCATAGACCTCAAACTCATTACCACAATCAACAGAACATGCTGGAGGGACAGGTTCTTAACCCAGAGACTGCCCATACTCTGGAATAGACTTCTCATGCATGTCAAGCAGAATACCTCACTGGCCCTCTTCAAGAGAAATTTTGATGAGTCAATGGGAAATAGAAAGTTCACCCCAGGGATCACTCCAGTGGCTGTACTTGATAGAGGCACTGGGAATTAACATTGGGCGGCACAATGCCAGGGCACTTCTATGGGCTAGGCTTGTAAAGGCTCTAGGGCCATTAGCCTAGTACACACCTATGAACATATTGTATGTAACTTTTTTACTCTGCTATATTTTAACATATTTCATGCATCTATATTACTATTTTTTATTTTTTTACTTTTAAAACTGGAGCTTTTCTCCTCAGGCCTTTGCTGAAAAAGAGCTGCTGCTCAGACTATTCTGGTTAACAAATGTCAAATAAATAAAATAAATCTGCTTCAACATCTTCTGGGGCTCAAACTCCCAAAAAAGCTGACAAGATGGGATAATCCTTTCATAAAGAATCTAGAAAATGTTCACCGGACCTAACTAATTCCTTGGCTCCAGTGCCCACACCTCCCAGTAAAATTGCTAAAGTTTCAGATCTGACCTTTACAGATCTGAAATCTCAACTAGAGAAATCCTCCCAGATCCGATTGCTGCAGCTAGTTCCAAATCCCATTTCCTCTTGACTCCCCTCCCATTTTTTGGAACAGTCACCGAGACATCACTCCAGACCATCTTCTACAGCATCCTCTGTACGATCTTCTAACAGTCTGACTGATAACGATGTGGACAGGATGATGAGGAAATTCCTCTCGATGTAGATTCAAATGAGGGTTCTTCTGGCTCCGACCCCATTGGGTCTGGAGACCCTTATCAGTACTACTCCCATGTTGTTGGCTTCTCCAATCAGTTTGTTGGTTTCAGAGCCACTAGATCAAAAGATTCCAGAATCGTCTACATCAGATCCGAAGATACTGGTGCCTTTCACTCTGGTGGCATCTCTGAGTGGCCTAGCATTGAATCCGTAGTGTCAATGCCGAAGCATAGAGTAGTCTGCCTTCAGGGAGGAAAGGAGCCTGTAGTCTGTAAGTGTGTCTTGTTGGAGCCATCAATTTCCTTCTCTCTGAGGCATTCTGCTTTTGAGGTAGTGGAGAAAACTTTCTGTGTTTCAAGAGTTTGGACTTCTCTCCCCTCTGTGGCTCTGACTACGCAACTCTATTCGACTCTTATGTCTAGATCCTCAACCAACTGTCCACTGGGACAACTAGCCCAAACTAGTCTCCAGAATACCCAGCAGGGTATACTAATCTCTTCTGAACCTTCTGTAGAGCATTCCATCAAAGAAGTTCCCAGGAAAAGAAAGTGTAAAAGGAGGCACTTGGGCTCTCCACAGGAGACTGTCACTGAAGATACCAACTTTGATGAGGGTCCCCACATTCACCACCTGATGAAATCTCATTTGGAGACATCCTAGAACTCATAACGCAAAGGGGTGGTTGATTCCCCAACATCCCTTCCCAAGGGAATTTGTATTCCTGGGGGTTTTGGAGCTGGCCCATCTATCTCCTGGGTGACTGCACCTGCTGATGAGCTCATTAATTTGGTCTCTCAGTGAGTGTGGAAGGAGCCTGATATCATAGAGTCTATCCCTAAGAGACCAGATAGGATCCTGGCACCATCGAAGGACAGAACATATTGGAGCAAGGGAGTACCATTTAATGCCATGGTCTTAGCAGCAGCCACAAAGAAGGAACTGGCAGAACAAAGTTCCACTATCCACTTCCCTAAAACAGGGGTTTAGGGTGCTGGACAGATTTGGGAAATGATTCTATGCTTCAGCGATCTTTGCCCTTTGGTTACTGAATTATTTGGCACACTTCATGAGACTCTAAAGGGATTTGATTACAGAACTTTCCAACTCCCTCACTGGCACCATATCCTGTGAGGCAGAGACCACTGTTACCTCACAGTTAGCTACCCTTCAGTCCATTTCAAACTCATCCATGAGGCTTATCTCCCATGCAGCTGAAGGTACCTCACTAGTGGCAGGTTCAGGCATTTCCATTAGAAGACATGCCTGGATGCACTTGTGCAACTTTACAGAACCCTTCAAATCTTCCTTCGGCAGTGCTCCTTTCAACAGCAGTTCCTTATTTGGCCCCATAGTAAAATATGCACTCTCTATGTGTGAGCAGGAAGGAAAAGCCCTGTCTGCCATCGGTGTACATTTTTTAACTCCTCAACAGACCTTCTCCAGGAAACAGAGAGGCAGATGGAAAATGTGGCTCAAAAAATCCCAGGGTCCCTTTCAAGATCCACTTGGAGACAGTCACCCCAGGGACAGAGGAGTGGAACTGTAATGGAAGATGCATTCCTGCAGTAGAGGTGATCTGCATAACCAAGGATCTAGGGATACCTTCTCTGACAGATCCTATCAGCACTTCTAAAAGGAGGCCCAACTGTCCAACTCTGGAGGCAGTCAGGGGTCATTTATCCCTGCACCAGATGATCTGGCCAGAAATGACAAAACTTGAACCAAAACAAGATAGGCACACGGTCACAGAAAACTATGCTGGAACAGTGTCAGTACTATAAACGAACACTCACGCTATGAAGCTCAAGGGATACACACTTTATTAATGCAGTTTAATACAATTCTGTTTTCGTAAAAACTTCATCAGACAATGGTATAAAATCGTCCCCCAACTTAAGTACCCTCCTTAAAAACAATCAACCAATCAGAACTTATAATGAATTAAGATACATAAAACCAAACTAATAGAATCAACTAATTAAAAACTATGGAAGCAAGTGTAATTAAATATAAGCATTGTGTCTATTTATATAAGTTTGTAACATAAGAAATAGGTGCCATAAATACAATAAATATAAAATATTACGGTGAAATGTTATAATACAACATGTCAAATAGAGCTCCCCCTAATAGACAAAAAATCATAATTTAGCTGCACGAAGCTTTTAAACGGGCCAAAGATATGAAATCATTAATTCCATAATTCTTGTTAGCATCCAATTTTAATTGCCACATTAATTCACGATTTTCTATGGTGGTTTCCCATGGTCCCCCACATGGGTCACTATTTTTTATATCCCAGAAAAATTTTGCTAATGGACAAGAGTTAGTATGTCGATACAGAGCATTTTTCTCGTCTTTATTTTTCACCTCATTTAAGTGCTCATAAATACGTCCTTTAAATTTCCTTGTGGTTTTACCCATATACAAGGCCCCACAGAGTTCACAAACTGCAATGTATACCACCCCTGTAATGTCGCAATTAACATAAGCATTGGTCACAATTTTTACTTCCCACTCAAGTTTGTCCCAGCCTCCAATCATATTTCACAGACACTTATTGATTTGAAATTGTTCCTACGTAAGAAAAACTTGGAATGATTGTTTAATAACCAAGGAATAGGAAGGGATACCCATATTAATACCCTGGATAAGAAGAAAAGTACTTATAATCCATCCCTCCGTCCACAATAAAAAAAATTTGAATTACAAGTGGAGAATGAGATTAGAGCAAGACCCCTTGGAGAGAAAAAATACTATAATATTACCAAAGAAGAACAACATTTATTGACCTCTATTGGAGACAACAAATGTTTACATGTTATGAAGCCTGATAAAGGAGGAGGGGTGGTATTAATGGATGATATTATTTATTCTGCTAAGATGCTGGAAATGTTGAACTATATGGAAAGATATGTGAGGGTGTCTAGGAATGAAATTAATATAGCCTATTATAGGATAGATTTCATATTAGAGAAATCTTTAAACAATAGTACCATCACACCACAGATATATCAGTATCTCTATAGAGAAACTCAGGATACCATCTATCTTCAGAATCCCAAAGGTCCACAAAAATGTGGAGGACCCACCACTTAGGCCCATAGTGGCAGCAGGGGGAGGGGTCAAAAACATACCCCCTTGCCAAATATTTAGATACAGACTTAAAGTTTGTACTGGGGAGATGGGAATCCTGAAAGATTCCTGGGATTTCCTAAGAAGCATTCATGATGAATTATATATAGAAGGGCATATATTTGTAACCTTGGATATTCATGACCTTTTCAATGTGATACCTCACACCATAGGGTTAGATTGGTTTGAAGAAGCCCTAAGATATCAAGGACATGGTCCCACATGAGAAAGTATGTTTATATATAGAATTGATGGAATTGGTACTCAAAAATAACTTTCTATATTTTGAAGGTGAACTTTTTCAACAGATAAGTGGTGTAGCAATGGGAGCAAGTTGTGCTCCCATGTATGCTAACTTAGTACTTTCTACATGGGAAGAAAAATTTATATTTAATTCAGCTTATAAACAGTACTGGAATTATTACCGTCAATACCTCGACAATATATGTATTTTTTGGTTTGGACCTAAGGACAAATTATTAGAGTTTATTAGTTATATAAACCAAGCAACTACATTTTTGAAATTTTCACATCATATGTCAGATGAAAGATTAGAATTTTTGGATGTCTCTTTAGAAAAAAATAGTTGAGACAAGAAGTTTTAAATCTAAAGTCTTTAGGAAAAGCACTTTTTTTAACTCCTACCTCCACTATACCAGTATACATCCTATTTCTCAGAAAAGGGGTATTGTGAGAGGACAGATTATTAGGCGAATAGGATGACATCGGATGACTATGATTTTGAGAAAGAAAGTGAACTGTTAAAAAACATGTTTTTAGATAGAGGTTACCCTTCTTTAGTACTGGAAGAGTTCCTTGGAGAAGTTAAAAGGGACAGACATCATAAATTTGCTCCTATATTAGGGAAAACCATAGATGGTGAAGAGAGAGATTGTAGGACCAATCAGGTCAATTTCAGTTTGAGAAGTAATTTTATTTTGAATTACAATATGCAATCCATGTTTATTAGGAACATAGTTCCAATTGGAACAAATTCAGTAATTTTTCCAACTTCCCAAAAATATTTGATGAACCCTTACGGTTCACTTATAGGAAGGGTCGAAGTATTAAGGAAGTTTTGGAAAGAAGAAAGAATGGAAAGAGGTTTAAAAAAATGGTACATTTAAATGTGGAAGATGTACACAATGTCCCTACATCTATAAGGGATCTACTTTACACCTATCCAGGAGGGAAATAAAAATTGGGACCAATGTTTATGTTAATTGCGACATGACAGGGGTGGTATATATTGCAGTTTGTGAACTCTGTGGGGCCTTCTATGTGGGTAAAACCACAAGGAAATTTAAAAGACGTATTTATGAGCACTTAAATGAGGTGAAAAATAAAGACGAGAAAAATGCTGTATATTGACATGCTAATTCTTGTCCATTAGCGAAATTTTATTTTTTTGGGATAGAAAAAATAGATAGTGACCCATGTGGGGGGCCATGGGAAACCACCATAGAATATCATGAATTAATGTGGCAATTAAAATTGGATGCCAACAAGAATTATGGACTTAATGATTTCATATCTTTGGCCTCAGTTTTAAAGCTTTGTGCAGCTAAATTATCATTATTTTGTCTATTAGGGGGAGCTCTATTAGGCATTTGACATGTTGTATTATAACTTTTCATCATAATATTTTATATTTATTGTATGTATGGCACCTATTTCTTATGTTACAAACTTATATATATTTTTATTAAAAAACTTTTTGTAACGACACAATGCTTATATTTAATTACACTTGCTTCTATAGTTTTTAATTAGTTGATTCTATTAGTTTGGTTTTATGTATCTTAATTCATTATATGTTCTGACTGGCTGATTGTTTTTAGGGAGGGTATTTAAGTTGGGGACGATTTTATACCATTGTCTGATGATGTTTTTACGAAAACGGAATTGTATTAAACTGCGTTAATAAAGTGTGTATCCCTCGAGCTTCATAGCATGAGTGTTCGTTTATAGTACTGACACTGTTCCAGCAAGAGTTTTCCGTGACCATCTGCCTATTTTGTTTTGGTTTGAGTTTTAGTTTTATTGGGCAAACATTCTCCTTCTTGTGGATTATCAGAAATTACAAAAGAATCATTGGTGTGGAGAATAATATCCAGAGATTATATAATTCCATTTTCACATCCACCCCCACTGGGTTCCTATAATGTCGTACAACATTTAGATTGCCAAACGCCCAAACGTAGACACCTAAATGTCGAATGCTGAAAACCGCAAACAGCCAATTAGGCAATTTTTTTCCCAGGGAAAAAAAATTCACTTGGCCGTCATCGAGGATTTGCCCTTTTCCCCGATGCAGAGCGATCTCGGAGTTGGTATATTTAGTTAGGAGGTGGTGTGGGGGAATCATGACCCCTACATCGGGGGTGTGTGGGGGGGCAACGCCCCCCACTTGGTTAGGATTTTAAAGTTTTTTTTTTTTTTGGCCAAGCAAATTTTTTCATTGGGAAAAAAATTGCTTAATTGGTCATTCGCTGTTTTCAGCGTTCAGCATTTAGGTGTCTATATTTAGGCATTTGACAATCTAAATACTTTAGTTTTTTTTTTTTACTTTGTAATATAGGCAGCCCTATTAGTAATAAAAAATTCTCAGTGTTCCACCTAATTAGAGGGAAGCAGCAGTACTAGAAATAAACAAGCTACTAGGTAAAAAAGTCATCAAAGAAGTCGCCCCAGACCAGAAGGAGTGCGGAACCTATTCAAGGTTCTTTTTTAGTGCCAAAGAAAACAGGGTATGATGATTTGAGGTATTGCCAGCTATGCCAGGAGAAGTAGGGCAGTGGATGTAACATATGCCAGCATAGCTAGCTGGAGGTTTGTAAATAATTATATGTGATTTGTATATAAAACTGATTTGTCCAGGTGCTTGTGTTGAAAATGTATTTGTAAAGCTTCTTGTGTTAAAAATGTACTAACAGTGGGTCCTGCTGGAGAGAAAAGAAATATACTTGCATGTCAGACTGTATTGTAACTGTTGAAATTAATATATTGTAACAGAGGGTACTGGAAGAGAAGAGGTTAATCTCAGTCCTGCTAACTTTGAAAAATAGGAATTAAATTACCAGGTTTAACCCATAAAGATTGTATCTTACAGTTCTGATTGCAGTCAGAGACAAAATGTCTGTGAAAACCAGGGCTAAGTATCTTACTCTATTGTCCTTAGGGGTGCACTAATTGCTACCCTGGAAGGGTGGAAGTTTTTGAAATGATTTTATACCTTCCAGATGCTATAACACATCTTAGCAAAGCTCTGTTTGTGTGTATGGCACCACATATGTGCAAGATTCTGGCTCAGTTTCTAGTAAAGGGGGTAGTGTGGGAGCTAGAAGTCAAATGACCAGATGTATGTGATGTCATTCTGTAATTCAGCACTGAAATTATGTTCTAATACTAGATGTGAAAGAAGTCTCAGGGCAGTCTGTTTGTGAAACCTGACAAAGAAGGGCCACTCACCCACATCTTCTTGCCTTGCTCTAGTAAGTGAACTAGCGAACAGTAATTCTTTAGATTAGTTAAGTATTATTTCTCTGTGTCTCTGTGAACCTTTCCATCTGTGTTATTTTTAATATTTCCTGTAATTGAAACTCTGGTGTTTATTGTAAATAAATTCAATATTTTCACGTTCTTTTTATTGTTTATTATTAAATATATTTAAACTTTTCATTGTGGCTTATCTTTTAGAAAATATTTTAACCTTTGGCAGTGGTTATATTTATTTGGTGACACTGTGGCTGCTCCTGACAGTCTTGCTGTATTGGTCAGACACTACCATTTATATTAGTATTAATTGTACTCAGTATAATTGGGTACCCTTGTAACAGCCTTAGAGTAGCTGACTTTGGGGTATTCTGGTGACAGTATCTTCCTTATAGTCTGGGTAGAGGGGGCATAGTTGGTAAATCTGTGTCAGCCTTTCCCAGGTAGGTGTGTGCATACGTGCATGCCTGTGTTTGTGTGTGTGTGTGTGTGTGTGTGTGTGTGTGTGTGTGTGTGTGTGTGTGTGTCTCTCTCTGTGTAAAAATTAAATCTCAGACTGTGTTTGAGCTACTTGGAACAGGGACACAGAGCACCAGTTTCACAGAGAGGGTCGTGAAGGTCTTGGCTTGAAACACTCAGCTGAGGACTCAGGTCTACAGCTGTGTCAGTGGGGAGTCTTATTTGGGGCCTGGTTTGAGAGAGGGGAAACCCGGCCCCTGGACAGGAGTATGTTTCCTGTGTGCTCTTAAGGGAAATTGTGTTTGGTGCAGAGCGATGCATCTGAAAATAGTCAAAGTCAAATCAAAGTAAACTTTATTGTCATTTAGAATTACACACATGTAGCTTAAATGAAATTTCTTTCATCAGCTCAATTCTTGAGATTATAATAGAAAGTGAAACAACACATACAAGTGGAGGAATAAACATAACTAACAAGTGCAGTACTACTCCCAATACACACCAGAAAGAGCAGAGACATTTGCCAACACTCATATATGAAAAAGAATACCCTTCCCTGAGTTAAATTAACTACCATATTTAAGGTAATGCAAAACACACTACAGATTGAAATGCCTAAGTTATTTGTCTAATATTGCACTTGAGTGAGTTAAATAATGCTGACTATGGATTGGATATAATAAATAAATATTGCACTTAGTTGGAATATATGTAAGTATATTGCACAAATAAATAAAAATTAACTTATGTGTCCAGAACCAGTGGACCAGTGCCCAAGTTCATAAGTCTCATCACTGTAGAGTAGAAACTGTTACTGAATCGTGTAGCCCTGCAGCTGATGCTGCGATATCTCCTGCCCAATGCCAGATGCTTAAACAGTCCATGCACAGGATGTGTATTTTCCTGTATTACTTTGGTGGCCTTTCGGATGCGTCTTGCAAAATAAAGATGTAGTGATGGAAGACCAGAACCTATTACCTTCTTTGCAACCCTAACCACTCTTTGTAGCACCTTTCTTTCTGTAACTGTGCAACTTCCAAACTGCACTGTGAAGTTGCAAGTGAGCATACTCTCTATTGCAGCTCTATAGAAAGGGGAGAGAATATGAGGAGGAAGCTTATCATTTTCAGCCTTCTTAAAAAGTGTAGGCATTGGTGCACTTTCTTGACCAGTTGGCTGGTGTTTCCTGACCATGAGAGATTTTCTGATATGTGTACACCCAGGAATTTCGTACTCTCAACCCTCTCCACACTCTCACCATTGATCCTAACCACTGGGTGGTTTGTTCTCCTTATCCTGAAGTTGAAGAATAATCTCTGTGGTCTTGCTTACATTCATATCAAGGTTGCACCCCTTGTTCCAACTAATCAGAGATGCCACCTCCTCTCTCTACGCCCCTTCATCCTCCTTTGTGATGAGCCCCACGACTGTGGTGTCATCAGCAAACTTGATGATATGGTTGGACTTATGCTTAGCATAGAACTCATGGGTCAGGATGGTAAATAGTGGGCTGAGAACACATCACCGTGGAACCCCGGTGTTAACTGTGATACACTTTGATGTGTTCTTACTTGAACACACCCTCTGTGGTCTCTCAATCAGGAAGTCCAGGATCCAGTTACAGAGATGTTTTCTGATTCCTAAATGTACCAGTTTTTCTATCAGCTGCATTGGTACCACCATATTATATGCAGAGCTGAAGTTTATGAGCAGCATCCTCACATAGTTGTCTTTGCCCTCTAAATACTCAAGGTAGATGTGTAGTGCTACTGATATGGCTCTGTACGCAAACTGCAGAGGGTTCAAATCAGGAGGTAGGCATGATGAAAGATGCTTTTTGATCAGTCATGCAAAACATTTCATAACAGTAGATGTCAGAACGACTGATCTGTAGTTGTTAGGGGTGGAGGGAGTGGTTCTCTTAGGTAGTGGGATGATGTTAGATGTTCTTCGTGTTTTACTGTTGCAGTCATCACCTGTGGATTATCCCTGCTGTGGTAGTCCTCGGTCGGCCTGAATACCAGAGTCAATGTTTTTGTGCGCCGGCTGCCATTGCCTTTAGTCTGACGTCAGGTCATCAGTGGTATAAAGCAAGGTAGCCGACGTCATTGCATCAGTCTTTCTTGCTGTGGAGCCCGTAGCAGAAGCAGTTCACATGAATGCCAGTCCGTCGCTACCAGAAGTTGAATTTCAACTGAAAATGTTTAAAGCTAAGTACGTCATTGGGGACCCTTTTCTCTTGCTCTAACAGATGTCCAAAAAAGTTAACAATTGTTTCGCCTGTGGAAAGCAGATCCCACACCGAGACTTTCATTCTTACTGCGTCTCTTGTTTAGGCCGCGACCATGATGACCCTCAATGCCGGTTCTGTGCCCTCTTTAATGCAAGAACCATTCACTGTAGAGCTCTTTTTGTAGACAATTATTTCCGTGTTCCATCTTCAAATTCTGATATGGCATCCATCAGCCAAAAATCTGTCAACATTCCGCAAAAACGTAGAGATAAAGATAGAGACAGGCCACACAAGGCTAAATCTTCCCATGATGCTACCGCTAAGCAAGTCTTCAGTTCTCCGGAACTCAGTGAGGTGCTTTCACAGACCCTGACGACTCTGCCGAGACCCTTTCGGAGTCTGGTATGCCGCAGAAATCCACTTCGTCTTCTGAGCCTTTGGCTGTCTCTGCCTCGGTTGGGTCCAGAGCTAAGACGCAGGCACCGGCTTCTGAGGAGGCCTTTCGTAGTACTGATTCTAGACAAAAAAATGATGTCTTCGCATCCGACTACTGCTTCTCAGAGACCGACCGATTCTCTCAGGCCTAGAAGCCAGGCCACTCCTAGGAAATCTGCTTCTAGCCACCATCCTGCTACTGCTCCCCCACTCCAAGCTCAAATGCTTAAAATGGTGGAGGATCTCATCTCCCTTAACCGTGGTACTCAGGCCCCCACTCCAAAAAGGAAAAGGCATCCTTCTCCAGAAATTATGACCAAGAGTCTGAGGAATCTGATTATTCGACTTTTGAAGAGGAACAACATCCCTTAACTGTTTATGAGGATTCAGATGCAGAGGAATCCATCCCTTCTGCCTCCCCACCAGGGGACCTCTCCTTTGGGGAAATCCTTCACTCCCTCAGGGAACATTTTCAATGGGAATCTCAAGACTTGCCACAGTAAAAAAAAAAAAAAAAACGACTTAAGAGAATTTCTGGACCTACCCCAGCACAGACCCCTGGCCATCCCACCTATATTGGAAGTGGTGGATGATATTTTCCATGAATACAACTTAGCCCATGATGCCCTGCCTCCTGCTCCAACTAAACCTGACAGGTACTACAGAGTACCAGATTCTCTCAAATACCTGTATAGGACTCCTGCTGCAGAGCTTGAGGTTATTAGACAGGAACCCAAAGGAGCCAAGACTAGTTCTGCCAAGACTCCTTTTCCTTCTGACAAAGAATCCAGAGCTCTGGACAGATGGGGTAAGAAAGTATACACCTCTGCAACCTTAGCTATCAGAGCACTCAGTTGTCAGTTCCACATGTTAAAATATCAACAACACACTTTGGAATAATTAAAACAGAAGATGGCTACGTCTCCTAACTGTGCCAACTCAAAATAGCTAACAGAAGTATTACACTCTGCTTGTCAAGTGGCCAAATGCTCATTACAATGTGGATATGATGTCCTAGAAGCCTCTAGCAGGGCAGCAGTGACAGGATCTGTTATTAGGAGACATGCATGGCTGAAGGAACAGCCTCTCCCTGATCATGTCAAGTCTAAACTTATTGATGCACCATTAGATAACGAGCGCCTAATTGCCCAATACTTACCAGGGATCAACAACACTCTGGCAGACCACCTAAGCAGAAACTTACTGGACCCCCATGAATGGCAGCTCCATAAAGAAATATTTCTGCAAATCACCCAGGAGTGGGGGACCCCAGAAGTGGACCTCTTTGCCTCGCATCACAACCACCAGCTGCGCAAGTTCTGTACCAGGGAGTATCGCCTCCTAGCATGGAAGGTGGATGCCTTGACCTTCTCCTGGAGCTCCCTCTTTGTGTACACATACCCTCCTCTGCCCCTTATTCCCAAGTTTCTGATCAAAATAAGAGAGGAGAGACCAAAGGCCATCCTCATTGCTCCAGATTGGCTTAGACAGCATTGGTACCCCTTATTACGCAGTCTGACCTTACAGCCCCTAAAGCTGCTTCCTCTGATGTCAGATCTCTTGGCCCATGAGAGGGGAAAGGTACTGCACCTAGACCTACAGACTCTTAAATGTTCAGCATAGCTTATACACTAAAAACTAACAAAGAATCCCTGTTAAGCAAACAGGTCCTGGACATCATCACAGAGGACAGAAGGCCCAGCACAAGAAAACCATATGCAGGAAAATGGAAAAGATTCTGCTCCTGGAAACAATCAAAAGGGGACAGTACCTTCCAACCTTCCATCCTCAATAGTGGCCTGTCTTTCTCCTCTGTTAAAATCCATGCCTCGGCCATCTCTGCCCATTATGATTCAGACCCACCCCTCTTCTCTCATCCTTTGATTAAGCAATTCCTTAGAGGGGCTTCTAATATCAGACCTCGCAGAAGGCCTCTGACGCCACCCTGGGACCTGAATTTTGTGTTAGAAAAACTAACCTTACCTCCTTTAGAACCTGCCCCTTCTACAGAATTGATATACCTCTCATCGAAGACTGCCTTCCTACTAGCTATCAACTCAGCCAGAAGAGTCTCGGAACTTCAAGCTGTCATGCCTGTTGAGCCCTTCATCATTTTCCATGCAGACAGAATCTCACTGAGGACTAACCCCACCTTTATACCCAAGGTGGTATCTGATGTGACCCTTAACCAGGCCATACACCTTCCCACCTTCTTTCCCAACCCTTAAAACAAGGGGGAAAGAATTCTACACTCACTAGACATGCACAGACAACTCAGATACTATCTGGACCTTACTAAGCCATTCAGAAAAACAGACCAGCTTCTTGTAAGCTTTGCCCCAGGGGCAGAGGGGAACCCCATCTCCAAACAATCCATTTCCAAATGGATTTCACACTGTATCTATTTTTGCTACAGTCTACATGGAAACCCATCCCTAAGTCTATCCGTACCCATTCCACTAGGGCAACCTCCACTTCCACTGCCTTTCTCAGAGGAGTAGCTACCAGGGATATCTTGGAAGTGGGCACCTGGACCTCTGTCCATACCTTTACAAAGCATTACCACCTACCTCTCTTTTCTAAATCGAAGGCAGGGTTTGCCTCTGCAATTCTGCAGGGCCTCCTGACCCATACCTAGGACTCAACCTATCCTTCCACCCCTTTCCTCAGTTTGGGCATCCTCCCACAGGTGATGACTGCAACAGTGAAACACCAAGAACATAGTACAGTTGTGTACACTTACCATAAATGTAGATGTTCGAATGTATTCACTGTTGCAGTCTTGGTTTCCCTCCCTCCATCCCCCATTTAACAGCTTCCCAAGGTGGCTTTTAGCCACCAGGATCACTTCTCTCTTTTCCCTTGTACTTCTGACAGGTTAGGGCATGAAAAACTGATGTAATGACGTCGGCTGCCTTGCTTTATAGCATTGACGACCTGATGTCAGACTACAGGTGATGGCAGCTGGCACACAAAAACATCAACTCTGGTCTTCGGGACGAATGAGGGCTACCACAGCAGGGATAATCAGATGACTGCAACAGTGAATACACTCGAATATCTACATTTATGGTAAGTGTACACAACTGTACTTTTCCTTGTAACATGAGAGCACTTTTGCCATGCAAGAGAGGTGTTAAATATTTACTTGACACTGTGCATAGTTGATCAGCGCAGCCTTTTAACACCTTGCTCAGTATGTTGCCTGGACCAGCAGCCTTTCTGGAGTTCACTCTTCCTATCTCTCTTCTTACCTCATCTGTGCTGAGGCTGAGTACTGTATCCTTCTCATCAGTGGGTACCTTTAGTGGCAACTTGTTGTTTATTTCCTCAAATTTACCAAAGATGATGTTCTAACTGTCCAGGAATTCAGTGCTGTCCTCACACTGTGCTAACCTGATTTTGTAGTCGGTGAACTTCTGTATGCCTTGCCATAGTCTCCTTGCATC
This sequence comes from Protopterus annectens, assembly GCF_019279795.1. Taxonomy (NCBI): domain Eukaryota; kingdom Metazoa; phylum Chordata; order Ceratodontiformes; family Protopteridae; genus Protopterus; species Protopterus annectens. The sequence continues at coordinate 646,060,754 of NC_056745.1, read as the reverse complement.
CTTCATGTCTTCAAAATGCTCTGTACTTTTCTGCCATACTCCCTCTTAGTCTCCTTTATACCCCTCCTCAGATTATCTCTTGTTACACGTAGGTCTGCTTTGCCCTTAGCCCTGTAAGCTGCATTTTTCTCCTTCAGAAGCTCATATACCTTAGGGGTAAGCCATGGCTTCTGGTTAGCTCTAATAGTGATACTCTTGGTATTTGTTACCCCTTCAGTACAGTTTGAAATGTATGCCATCACTACCTCAGTGTATTCATCAGTGTTCAGATGCTGATTCACTGTGGCTGCCTCCTTGAACATATTCCAGTTTGTTCTTTCAAAGTAGTCTTTGAGGGCCTCCATAGTCCTCTCGGGCCATACCCTGATTTGTTTCTTTGTGGGTTTCTCTCTAACCAGTACAAGTTTGTAAGCTGGCAATAGCAAGATGGTATAATGGTCAGAGTTTCTCATTTGTGGAAGTTGCACTGCCTTATAAGCTTCTTTAAGTTTACATATACCTTGTCCAGGATATTATCACCCCTTGTAGGAATGTCTACATACTGATGGTATTGTGGAAGTGGGAGTACTTCTTTCAAATCTGCTTTATTAAAGTCACCATCTACCAAGTGTACAAAGTCAGGTTATTTGCTCTGTAGCTCACTCATGTGATTACATAGTTTATTTAGAGCCTCAGTGGTATTAGCACTAGGCTGGATATACACCACTGTTACACTTACCCAGTTCAGCTCCCTGGGCAGTTAAAATGGTCTACGTTTAATGAATAGGAACAGTAAGTTCTCACAGCAGTATGATAGTATGATTTCACAGTTGCTGCACCATTTTGTTTATTTAGATGCAGACCCCACTTCCTCTGGCCTTTCCACACACTGTATGTTTTATGTCTGCACAAAACAGTGTAAAAGTCTGTAAATTTACTGCACTATTACATATCCTGTCATGCAACCACTTCTTCATAACAAAAAATAAACAAGTATTTCTCACCTTTCTCCTGTTGGAAAGTTCCAGTCTCAAATAGTCCATTTTACTATCCAGTGATCTCATATTAGCTAGCAGTATAGCTGGTAGTACAGGCCTGTAGGGGTTTGCTTTTAACTTTACACCTATACCTGCTCTGCAGTCTGCAACTTCTTTTCCTTGTTCTCTGACATCTCTTTCTCTTTTTTTTTTTTTTTGTTCAGCATATTCCAACACATACAAGTGGAGGTTCTACCAGTTTCAGGCACTTTAGAGTGTGAAGAGTTAAAATGCCCAGCTTTTGTAGTTCTGTACAAGTAGTAGGCCCAGGTACTCTGCAGACTTCTTTGATGTGTGATGGCCAGTGAATCACTACAGCAACTACCACGCATCTTTCGTGATGATTCGTCAGTTTCTGTTTCATTTTGGCAGCCTGGTTTATCTACAGGTGACTGTTCTATGGAATGTACAGCCTTTACTTCTAACAATGTCCCTATTAAAGTGTGGGAACGTCTTCTGGAAGAAGGGAGACTGAAGAGACCTTCTAATCCCTTTAATGAAGTGGGTAAGGCAGATTGCATGCATCTTTTTGTGGCAGATCATACTTATTTAGAGTCTTTAGAACAGCTGCTCTTTAAAGAGAATGCCTTGCACTACAATATATTGGGTTTGCAGAGATATCTAGACATAGACATTACCCATCGTGGGTTGCGTTTTGTTAAAAATCCTACTACTGCATTTGATGTCTGTGACCCAGTGGAGCTAGAATTTGAAGAGATGGATTGCCTCTTCACATAGGTGTGTGAGGGAATGGCTATTGATTCTAGTAGAACGTGACACTTTAAAGCAATGTAAAGTGAAAGAGGACATTGTAGCTGCTTGCGATGTATTATCTGGGCAGCTTGGTACTTCCAGGTTTGGACAGTTGCTGTGTTCTTTAAATGTTAAATTAGAAGAAAGCAGTAATGATATAATAAAATGGAAAATCAATAAGTTACAATGAGACATTCATGACTATGATTCAGGATTGGCTTTTAAAAAATTAGCCAATCAGAAAGTAACTGGAGGTTATAAGAACACTTCCAATAAAGCTAAGAGATGGCAGAACATCTCATCTGAAGTAGTTAACTTCATTTGTCCATCAACCTGTGGGTATCGGATCCATATCGGATCCGAGTCGGCAGCTTCAAACAGCTAATATCCGAGCTCCAAGCTCCTTCCCCTTACCCATAATCCCCTGCTAATCCTTCCTGCCCCCAGATCTCGTTTGACGCGTTTCAGTCAGCAGCTTGATCGAGCTTCCAGGCATGGGTAGAACGTATTTTGTGAGAAAAATCTTCCTTTTTCTTCTAACTGTTAAAAATATTTGTGTGTGTTATCCCTAGTCTATTCGTATTATTAGTAACCTTTTGTAGTTAAACTTAACTGTATCTAGTTAGTTTGTCCTCCTCCTGTGTGTGTGTGAAGGTGTGTTTGTGTTGGGCCTAGTGTTTAAATTTTTTTCTAAGTATGTCTGAGGCCCCTAAAGCCTTCTTTACTAAATGCACCGAGTGTGGCCATAAGCTGTCCCCAGCGGATGGCCACACTCTGTGTGTTATTTACCTTGGGGTTGACCACCTCTCCTCAGGCTGCACTATTTGTGCAGCCTTCAACCCCAGGTCTTTGAGGGACAGGAGGTCGAAGTTGGTCTTGACGGGACTGTTGCCCCTGGATCCGACTTCATCCTCCTCTCCCTCTGTGGTATCTGCCGTGGCAGTGCCACCCCCCCATCCCTGCTCCCCTGGCCGGGACTCACCCTCCCACCACAGTCCAGGAGGAGAGGGAAGCTAGGAGAGAGCGCAGAAAAGAGAAACACCACAAGAGGCGGGCCGAGTCTTCCTCCTCGGCCCCGCCGGCCAAGCAAGTGGCTTCTCCTAAGGCATCCGGGCCTTCTCCTTCCCGGCTCCATTCACCCCGTTTTTCTCCGGAGCCGGAGGAGGAGGAGACCCGTTCGCCTTCGAAGTCATTGAGGCGGCACTCCCGTCCCACCTCGGTGGCCTCTTCTAGGTCAACTAGAAGCTTATTCAATGCAGACATGGACCGGATGATGCGTAGGTTCCTCCAGGCCCAGCTGCAGATGGGAGTGCTCCTGCTTCCCCCCCTCTGGGGGGGGGGAGCTCAACCCCCTTTTTTGCCCCGATAGCTCCTTCTCTGACCCACTTCCAGGGTTCGGAGCCTTCGAGCCAAGTAGCATTGGAGCGGGGGGAGTGTCGGCTCTGATAGTACCTCGTACTTCGGCGCCGACAGCACCCTCGAGTTTGTCGGGTCCCTTTTCGGATCTGAGCTCTCGGAGCTGAGAGGAGCTGAGCTTCGGATCCGGAGATGTCATTGTGTCTTCAGCTCCGTCTCAGTCGGAGCATACTGGCCCTTCGGATCCGACCGATTCAGCGCCAGCTCCAATCCACACATCGGATCTGAGGGGACTCCTCTCGGATCCCAGGGAGAGCAGTTCCCCTTTGGCGTTCAATGTTGTGGAGAGGGTTCTATCAAGGGATTCAAGGCTCCAGGCTTCTGCTATGGCTCCACCCTGCACTCCATCTCAGATGGGCCTACCTTCCATCACCTGGCCCCAGGGACAGCCTGCACCTACTTCCCAGATAGTTCCCTTGGAGGAACAAGATGTGGTTGGTGAGGCCTCTTCGGACAGCCCCCCCGAGGAGATTCCTCACAAACATAAGTGCAAGAGGAGGCACTTGGACTCACCTGAGTCCTTGACAACAGGCACAGATTTAGAGGAAGGGGAAGGTTCCCCAAGGTCACCCCCGAAGACGTCTCCTTCGGAGACATCATGGAAATGCTTCGAATTAGAGGGGGGTGATCTGCCCAAAAACCTTCCTCTGAGTCTGTGTTTCTGGAGGCATTTGACGTAGGCCCATCTACCTCTTGGGTGTCTCCTCCCGCCGACCCCCTGATAGACCTGATTACTACCAGGGCATGGAAGGAGCCTGACACTGTGGAGCCCATTCCCAAGAGGTCTGATAAAATTCTTAGTCCCCCTTCCAATAGGACATGCTGGAGCAAGGGTGCTCCTGTAGATGCCATGTTGGTGGCGGCTGCCACTAAAAAGGAACTGGCCCAGGAGAGTTCCTCGGTCCATCCTCCAGACAAGGAGTCTCGGATGATGGACCGTTTGGGGAAGTGGATGTTTGCTTCAGCCACCTTCTCGGTAAGGTCGCTGAATTATATGGCACACGTGATATGACTCCAGCGTGATCTCATCAAAGAATACACCGAATTTCCCCCAGAGTCCATGTCGGCAGAGGATAAGAAAGTATTCTCTACCCGAATGGCCACTCTCAAATCCATTTCTAAGACCTCTATGCGGCTCCTCTCCTATGCCACGGAAGGGGCCGCTAGAGCTAGCGGAGCGGGCATTGTCTTACGACGGCATGCTTGGCTCCGCCATTGTGATTTTGTGGAACCCTTCAAGGCATCCTTCGCTAATGCCCTGTTTGACGGTTCTTCGCTCTTTGGCAAGACCGTACGCGACACACTGGTCCAGAGCGAGAAGGACGGGAAAAAGTTGTCTGCCATCGGAGTCCGCTTCTCTGCTCCCCAGATGTCCTTCACTAGGAACCAAAAGGGACAGAAGATGTGGTTCTGGAAATCTCAACAGTCCCGTTTTGCTCCGGACCCCTCATCCTTCAGAGGCAGAGGAGGACAGGGTGGACGCTGGCCCAGAGGCAGAGGAGGACCAAAGAATTTTGGGTCGAGACAACCCTTTTCTGATCGGCCTACGCAGCAACCCTGAAGGGTTACCCGACTGCTCCACTCTGGAGGAAGTCAGAGGGCGTTTCTCAAGGCACCTAGCAATGTGGGAGTCCATTACAACAGATCACTGGGTGCTTCGGATCATATCCAGAGGTTACAAGATTCCCTTTCTCAACCTTTCTCCCAAACCCCGGAGCCTCCCCGATGTCCCACCCAATCAAAGGGAGGCAACAGCAGCAGAAATCCTTCAGCTGCTAGAAAAAAGAGCAATCCAGCACGCACCCCCCCAGACCAATCAGGCTTTTACTCCAGGTTCTTTTTGGTGTCAAAAAAGACAGGGGACCTAAGACCAATCCTCGATCTATCCTTCCTAAACCTGTCAGTGGCCAAAGACAAGTTTCGGAAGGTCACCATTCAATCCATTCTCGCACTCCTGCAGGAGAACGACTGGATGTGCTCCATAGACCTCAAGGACGCGTACTACCACATTCTGTTGGACAGGCGATCCAGAAGGTTTCTCCACTTCCCGGCTAGGAGCCAGCCACTACCAGTTCAGGGTCTTTCCCTTTGGTCTCACCACAGCCCCCAGGGTGTTCACCAAAGTATTAGCAGTGGTAGCGGCCCACCTGAGACTTCAGGGAATACAGGTTTTTCCGTACCTAGCCGACTGGCTCTTGTCCGCCCCCACCAGGCATCTACTGTGCTCAGCCAGAAATTATTTCCTCCATCTGGCCTCCCTACTGGGAATCACAATCAATATCAAAAAATCTTCTCTCCAACCAACCCAGGTCTTAGACTTCATTGGAGCCAGATTGAACACGAACCTTTTGCAGGTCTTTTTGACTTTAGACCAACTTCGGACCTTGAAGCTCCATGTGCTAGCCCTTCTGAACTACCTGGCTCCTCCAGCGGAATTGGTCCTGAGGGCTCTAGGCTCCATGGCGGCGACTATCAATCTGCTACCCTTGGTGCGCCTGAACATGAGGGTACTGCAATGGACCCTTCAGGTTCAGTGGTCCATCCTGAAAAATCCACTGAGTTCACCCATTCCCCTCAGCAGGGTTTGCAAGAAAGCCCTACTCTGGTGGCTCCAGTCTGCGGACCTCCAGAAAGGGTGTTCTTTCTCTATGTCCCCCCCTCTAACCACAGTGACCACGGACGCTTCTCTCCTTGGGTGCGGGGCACTGTATGTGCAGAACCGTCCAAGGCACGTGGACCCAATCAGAGACCTTGTTGCACATCAATGTCCTAGAGGTGAGAGCGGTGCTCCTTGCGTTGCAAGCACTCCAAGCCCTTCTTCCCTTGGGAACTGTTGCAATTCAGAGAGACAACATGTCAGTCATCTGGTATATCAACAAACAAGGGGGAACCAGGTCCTACCAACTTTGTCGAGAGGCCATTAGAGTTTGGGAATGGGTGATCTCCACCAACCGCTTTCTCATAGCAACCCACATTCCGGGCCGGTCGAACATCTTGGCAGACAGGTTGAGTCGAACCATCCTTTCACCATACGAGTGGTCTCTGAACCCGAGTGATGAAGCAAATCTTCCTCAAATGGGGTCAACCTTGCTGTGATCTCTTCACGTCTCCTTCAAACGCAAAGTGCAGCAACTACTTTGCTCTAATTCCCCCACCAGGGGAATCCCCCAGAGACTCTCTGGTGCATGTTTGGCACGTCGGTTGGGGAGCAGAGTGATCCTCATAGCCCCATTCTGGCCTCGTCAAGCGTGGTTCCCTTGCCTATGGTCTCACCTAGTGAACCCCCCATGGGTTCGAGATCCCACACCGGATCTGATCTCTCACCCGCTAGGGTTGACAACCCCGAATCTGGACAATCTCAAGCTTACAGCTTGGTTGATCCAGTTCCAGTGATAGCTAGGACTCCCGGTATCTCGTCATCTGTTAAGGCTATTTTAGTAGCCGCTCATAAGCCTTCCACGAGGAAGGTTTATAACAGCAAATGGAAACGTTTTTCAATTTGGGCGGAGCGCAGAAACTTAGATCCCTTTACAGCTCCGTTACTAGCAGTGCTAGAATTCTTATCAACCTTATTTGACCAGTGTGCTAGCTCCTCTGCGGTCAAAGTCCAGTTAGCTGCAATCTCCCACTATCATGTGGGAAGTGGTCTCGGCCCCCTGGCCTCTTCCAAATTATGTAAGACCTTTTTAAAAGGCACCTTCCTCTTGAGACCTCCTGTTAAAGATCCAGTTCCTCCATGAGATTTAACTCTTGTTCTCCAATCTCTGACAGCTCCTCCGTTTGAGCCAGCAGCTTCGGTGGACCTAAAATTCTTATCCTGGAAGACGGCTTTTCTTATTGCCGTCACTTCAGCCAGAAGGGTTTCGGAAATTCAAGCCCTTTGCGCCAAACCGCCATACTTGGTTTTTCATAAAGATAGAGTTTCCCTCAGGACCAATCCTTCCTTTTTGCCCAAGGTCGCATCGGAACCCAACATCAACCAATCCATTAATTTACCAGTATTCTTTCCAAATTACCAGAACAAAGGTGAATATAAGTTACATTCCCTGGACGTACACAGGCAATTAAGATTTTATCTGCACAGGACCGCTGGTCACAGGAAATCGGACCAACTCTTTGTATTCTTTGCGAAACCCTCCTTGGGAAAACCAGTATCGAAAGTTACATTGTCCAGATGGATTTCCCAATGTATCCTACTAGCATATCAAAGTTCTGGTCAACCCGAACATGAAGGAATCCACGTTCATTCTACTCGTTCAATTTCCACCTCTGCTGCGTTTTGGTCCAGAGTTTCCTTGGATGATATTTGTTCAGCAGCCACTTGGGCTTCATCTCATATGTTCATTAACCATTACAAGTTGGACATAATTTCCAGAGGGAGAGCATCCTTCGGCTCTGCAGTGCTCCAGAACATCCTTCCATGAGGACCTCCCAAGGTTTGTGTAGCTGGGAACTCTGTCCCACAGGTTGATGGACAAATGAAGTTAACTACTTTAGATACAGAAGTTATGTACTCACCATGACGTTCCATCTGAGTAGGTAATCTTCATTTGTCAGCAACCGACCCTCCCTCCATCCCCCTAACCTATAGTGCGTACTAGAAGGATTCCTAGCCCTTGTTTCCAGATAACTTAGGTTAGGATTTGCAGGTGACTCCTGTGTTATAATACTCTGTGTTGCTAAGCAAACTCAATCTGAGGGCAGGAAGGATTAGCGGGAGATTATGGGTAAGGGGAGGAGCTTGGAGCTCGGATCTTAGCTGTTTGAAGCTGCCGGCTCAGATCTGATATGGATCCGATACCCACAGGTTGCTGACAAATGAAGATTACCTACTCAGATGGAACGTTATGGTGAGTACATAACTTCTTTTTTTGCTTCAATGGATGGGGCTAATACTTCGGCTGGGTCTGATGTTGAAAATAATGATTACCCACCTTTACCAGCTCCTAGACAACCAGTCTACATGAATAATACATTTCGGGGTCAAGGAAAACAATAAGGGAAGCAGCAGTATGGATGCAAATGTCGGGTTGATGGGAACAGAGATGCACAACAATTTAAACAACAAAGTAAGAGGACTAAATATTAACATTGAGCATATTGGCACTGTTATTAAATGGACAAAAAGCTGTGAAATGAATAATTCAGTTTTGAATTTGTCTAGTGTTGATTTGAGTGATATGGAAAGGTCTGTTTTTGCAATATGGGCTCAAATTCATCCCCACTGCTTTGCCCTAGAGCATATTTTCTGGAAGCTGAATTTTTTAAGTTAGTGAGAAAATTTTATTTGGTTAGTTACTATGAGTCTGATACTGGATATGACCAAGCTAATGAGGAAGTGAATATGTCTGTTAGTGAGGATGATGAAATGGATTTTTTCTTGCAATTCTTCTATTGATTTTGTAGAAAATGTTCATGCATATTGCACTTTAGATACAGGGAATGTTACTTATACTAGTACTTTTATCCCCCCCTTTTTGTAATCAGGTAATACCACAGTTTTCAAAGATGATAAATTTTGTAAAGGAGAATATAATGAAGGAATTTTCTATTGAAAAGAAAAATATGTTGTATAATATGAGCCAAAGTGAATCGCAATCGTTGTTAAAATTGTGTAAGTTTCAAGATATTGTTATAAAACCCTCAGACAAGGGTCGAACAATTGTTCTGATGCATTATAAACAGTATCTGAATATGTGCATGGACAACTTGTCTGATGGTAAGGTTTATAGGTTAGTTAATGATGATGTTTTCCAGCAAGCTATAGTGAATTTCAAAGAATTAGTTATTAAAGGCTTCAGGCTGAGTTATTTTACAAAGCAGGATGTTCAATATAAATTTAATACTGAGGGCAGTTCTATGGCTAAGTTCTATTGTTTGCCTAAAACTCATAAAAATATAAGCCCTCCCCCAGGTCAGCCCATAGTAGCAGCACAGAATTATTTTCTTCATAATATGGGCATTTTTTTTAAACTCATACCTTTTGAAGTATGTAGTTAAATTAGACTCTTATATTAAGGATACCTTCCATTTTTTGGATAGACTGAAGGAGATTAAATGTGACAAGGACTATTACTGGATAGTAATGGATGTGAAAAGTCTATATACAAGTTCATAGGTTCATAGATCGGTACTAGGCTAACTGCCCTTTGTGAGCCATTTTAAACCTAGCCAATTATCCCTTGTGAGACTCAAACCCTGCACCTTGTGTTTGCAAGGCAAACACCTTAACCATTAGGCCACCCTCACTCATGTGTTAGGAATGGAAGCTCTTAAGTTTTTTTTGGATGATAGTCATGTTAGAAATTATGTTATGGAATTAGTTTATTTTTAACTAATATATTTTTTTTAATTTAATAATTCCATTTACCATCAACAACAAGGTACAGCCATCTTTCGCACCCATGTATGCTAACTTGTTTATGGTAATTTTTGAAATTTAATTTTTGTATAGATTTATTTTTTTTAATAATTTTGTTGTTTTGTACTGTAGGTACATAGATGTTTTTTTTTTTTATGTAAGGGTGGTGCTGATGCAGCCCTCCTATTTATTAATAATCTAAATGTTAACCGTTTTCAGGTAGAATTTGATGGTTTACAGCTGGGCAAATCAGTTAATTATTTAGATGTAAAGTTAGATATTAGGGATGACACTATAATAACCAGTATATATAGAAAATGTACTGGTGACTGTAATATTTTAGATAGTAAAAGTTGTCATCCTCTACATGTTATGGAAGCGCTACCCTACAATGAGTTAAGGGTGAGCAGATTATGTAATGATGAAAATATTGTAGAGAAGGAAATTTTAAATACCTGTGTCACTTTTAGACAGAGAGGGTATGATGAAAATGTCATTTTGAATTCCTTACAGAAACTGGTAGATTTTTATTCACCCTGCATTGAGCCCCAAGTTAAAAGGAAAATTACTAATAGGGAGGTTAATGCACTGCAAGGTGGTAACAGTTTATAATATTTTGAGTCCTAAAATTATTGATGTTATTAAATATTATTGAACCTATCTAATTAATATGGAAGTTGTGAAGAATTTATATAAAGTTCCACGTATTTCATTTAAAAGAAGTAGAAATATTAAAGATATGTTGGCACACAATGAGTTTATACAACCTGGTGAAAAATTAAATGTACATCCTGCCATATGTGGCACCTTCCCTTGTGGAAGGTGTTCAATTTGTTCTAATATAATCAAATGTTTTGAAAAAAATAATGGTATTAGATTTTGTTCTACATCTATATATTCATGTATTACCAAATCAGTAATATATGTATTATATTGTCCTTGTAATTTGTTTTATATAGGGGAAGCAAAAATAGTTTTTAAATTATGACTTCAGGAGCATGTTAGAGATATAAAAAATAAAAATGTTATAAGTCCTGTAGCCTCACATTTCAATCTGTATCATAATAATGATTATTTTTTACTGAGAGCTTGCGTTTTGGAACAAATTATAGATACAAATGAGGGGATTACAAAAAAGAAATTGTTATATAAAGAAACCCTATACATTTTAAAGTTTTAACACATTGTTTCCAGGAGGCTTGAACAACATATGTAACTGGAGGGTGTTTCTTTAAAAATGTTTTTAAATAATTGATTAATTATGTAATTATATAATTAAGTGTAATTGTTTGTGTGTGTGTATGTGTGTATATATATATATATATATATATATATATATATATATATATATATATATATATATAATATATGTATTAGTGTTATGTGGTGATTATTTTGTTACTTCTTGAAGGCTGGTTTATGCCGAGGTGCCAGAGTTTTTATTAAATCTGTCCAGTACAAGATTCATGGTGTTTTCTTCACTGGCTTAGTAGTTTGGTATAACTTTTTGTTTTTTGGTGGTTTGGTAATTAGGTGGTAGTAAAGGCTTGTAGGGGGTTGCTTTTAACTTTACACCAACACCTGCTCTGCAAATTCTTTTCCTTGTTCTCTGACATCTCTTTCTCTTTTTTCTTGTTCAGCATATTCCAAAAACCTGATCTGAAGTAGTTTACTTCATTTGGTCTTCAACCTGTGGGATACCAGATCCATATCGGATCCAAGCCGGCAATCTTACGAACATCTGCTCTGAGCTCCAAGCTCCTCCCTTTACCCATAATACACCTACACTACCTTCCAACCCCCAGATCTTGTTTGCCGCAGCTAGCAGAAGCATCAGGATCTCCAGAGCTCCGAGTAGTAAGTGGGTATTAAAGTTTTAAGAAATTCTTTTTTCTCTACTAACTTTAGGATAGTGATAGTATAGGTTCCCCTTTCTCCTCCCCTCACTTGATGTGAAGGGTTCAATCTTTAGTGTTGTTTAGCTTAGTTTTATCATAGTTTGTGAGTGTATATGCTTCCCCTCCACCCTCAGTGTGTTCTGTGTGTGAGTGTGGTGAGTAGTGTTTTTCAGTGAGTAAAATAATATTTTTTTCTTGTTGTTTTTCCACTGATATTATGGCTGAAAAGCCGGTGTTTAAAAGGTGCACTGAGTGTGGCCATAAGTTGTCCCCAGCAGATGGCCGCACTCTTTGTGTTATGTGCTTGGGCATGGCCCACCTTAGTACAGACTGCTCTATATGCGTGGGTTTTAACCCACGGGCAATCAAGGACAGGAAGGCTAAGTTAGCCCTGAAAGGCCTTCTTCCCACTTCTGAGGTCGTTGCCTCGTTCTCGACTTCAGTCACAGTGGCTGCTGTGGCCGCCTCTCCTTCTCTTGCCCTTGCTTCTCCTCCCTCCCAGGCTGGGACTCAACCTTCTGTTTCAAAGCCTGCAGAAGCGGAGCGGAAAAGGGACAGAGAAAAGGAGAGAGAGCCAAAACATAGAACGGAGAAATGCAAGAGGTCTCCGGACCTCCCTTCACCTAAGACTCATAGGATCCATGACTCCCCTCACCCTCCGATCTCCGAGGTTTTCCCCGGAGCCGGAGGAGACATGCTCTTTATCTAGGGCCACGGTGCTCCGACCCATAAGGTTGGAGTCCAGGGCCTCGTCGAGGTCCACTCGGTCCTTATCAGAAGTTGACATGGATAAAATGATGTGGAGTTACATTTGTACTCAGATCCAGAAGGGGTTCTTGCCAGCCCCCTCTCCCTCAGGAGGGGGGAACTCGCTTCCTTTCTTTCAACTGATTTCTCCTTCCCCGATCTGTCCACCGGGTTTGGAGTACTCGGATCTGAGGATGGCTTTAGTCAGGGGGTCGGTGCAACGGTACCTGCTTCCTCGATGCTGACAGCTGCCTTAAGGGTGTCAAATCTGAATAGCTCGGATCTGAGCTGCTCTCGGAGCTGGAGCTTGGGTGTCAGATCCGAGGGAGTGGAAATTTTTTCATCGGCTCGGCCTTTGTCAGGCCAAGTTCCCTCCCTTGGAGCTCCATCCACTTTGGGCCCAGCTCCGATTTTCTCGTTAGACCTGGGGAGAGTGGCTTCCTTATTGATACAACAGGAGGTTCATTCTCCCTCAGCATTCGACGTGGTAGAAAGGGTTCTCTTTGCTGGATTGAGAAGCCTGACTGTCCCCTCAGACTCTGCCGCAACCCCCTCGCTCTTTCTACGATTCCCATCATTTTACCAGAGGAACAGCCCATGCTTGAAGCGCTCCAGACGGTTTCCCCTGAGGAACAAGTGGCTTGCGAGTTCCCCCCAGAGAGCCCCACCGGAGATGTGCCTCAGAAGCATACGTGTACTTGGACTCCTCCGAGTCCCTCAACGAGGATACGGACTTGGATGATAGGGAAGGTTCCCCCAGGTCACCTCCCAAGGATGTCTCCTTTGGAGACATCATGGAAATCCTTCACCAACGGGGAGATTGGTCTGCCCCCAAACCTTCTTCTGATGAGTCTTTGTTCCTGGAGGCTTTCGGCACGGGCCCATCTACTTCCTGGGGGTCCCCTTCCGCAGATCCTTTGGTGAACCTGGTCACCTCGTGGGCATGGAAAGAGTTGGACACCGTGGAACCAGTTCCCAAAAGGCCTGACAAGATTTTGACTCTGCCTTTAGGTAGGCCAGCATGGAACAAGGGCTTCCCTGTAGATGCTATGGTGGTAGCAGCAGCCACAAAGAAGGAATTAGTCCAGGAGAGTTCCTCAGTTCATCCTCCTGACTGAGAGTCACGGATGATGGACTGCTTAGGTAAGCGGGTTTACACTTTAGCTACCTTTTCCATTAGGGCGCTGAACTACCTGGCCCATGTCACAAGACTCCAACAGGACCTGGTCAAGGAGCTGGCGGAGTCGCCCCCAAATCCATGTCGCAGGAGGACAGGGACTCGTTCTCCACGAGGATGTCAACTTTGAAAGCAGTCTCCAACACGTCCATGCAAATCCTTTGACATGGTACTGAAGGAGCAGCTAGGGCGGCTGGGTCCGGCGTGTCCATGAGGCACAACACCTGGCTCAGACTATGCCAATTCTTGGAACCTTTCAAGGCGTCCTTTGCCAATGCCTCTTATGACGGCTGTCCTGTTTTTGGTAAGACTGTCAGAGACTTTAGTCCAGAGTGAGAAGGATGGGAAGACACTGTCTGCTGTCAGGATCTGCTTCTCGAACCCTCAAAAGTCTTTTTCCCTGAACCAGAGAGGGCAAAAGAAGATGTGGCTCTGGAAGTCACAGTATTCCCGGGACACTCAGGGCTCTTCTTCCCCCAGAGGCAGAATGGGACAGAATGGACGCCGGCCCAGAGGCAGAGGTGGTCTGAGGAATTTTAGGTCTTGAGAACCTTTCTCTGACAGACCCGGACAGCAACCCTGAGTGGTTACCCGACTGCTCTACTCTGGAGGCATTCGGGGACGATTGTCCTTGCACCTGATGGCATGGGAGTCCATAACTTCAAGACAGCTGGGTGCTTCAGATCATATCCAGAGGATACTCTATCCCCTTTGTGGGTCCTCCCAAGTCTCCCAAACACCTCCCAGATGTACCACCCATGCAAAGGGAGGCACAGCACAGGAAATTTCCAAGCTGCTAGAAAAATGAGCCATTGAAACCATACCCTCAGATCAGTCCAGATTGGGCTTCTACTCCAGGTTCTTTTTGGTGCCAAAGAAAACGGGGGACTTAAGGCCCATTCTGGACCTATCTACCCTGAACCTGTCAGTTGCCAAAGAGAAGTTCCGGATGGTCACACCACAGTCCATTATGCCTTACCTACAAGAAAACAACTGGATATGCTCATTAGACCTTCAGGATGCTTACTATCACATAAAAATGCACAGAAGCTCCAGGAGGTTCCTCCAGTTCCAGCTAGGAGTCTATCATTACCAATTTCGAGCCCTACCCTTTGGTCTCAGCACAGCCCCCAGGGTGTTCACCAAAGTGATGGCGGTGGTAGCGGCTCACCTGAGGCTTCAGGTCTATCAGTACCTAGTCGATTGGCTCCTCACTGCTCCCACAAGGCGTCTACTCTCTCAAACCAAGGATTATTTCTTAATCCTTGCCCTGCATTTGGGGATCACAATCAATGCAACCAAATCACTCCTAGATCCTGTCCAGGTGATAGACTACATTGGTGCAAGGATAGATACATTACAGTGCAAAATCTTCCTGACCTCCGAAAGAATACAAAACCTAAGGGTGCATGTCTCTCTAATTTAGCATTCTCATCTTCCAATGGCAGAAGCAGTGTTGAGGGCTTTAGGTTCAATGGCGGCAACCATAATGCTTCTCCCGTATTCCCGGTTACATATGAGAATTCTACAGTGGATACTAGCTGTTCAATGGCCCTGTTGGAACTTCCATTGTCGTATTCAGTACAACTCAGTTGAGTCTGTTGGTCATCCCTCATATGGTGGATGTCTTCTCCAGACATTTTGGAGGGACAACCTTTGTTCCAGCCCCTGCCCAAGCCACAGTGACCACGGATGCCTCCCAACTCGGGTGGGGGGGGGGCATTGTTCAGGCAGGACAGTCCAAGGCCTGTGGTCCCCTGTAGAGACCAGCTTGCACATAAATGTTCTAGAGATGAGGGCAGTCCTTTTAGCGTTGCAGGCCCTTCATGCCTTTCTTCCTCTGGGAGCCATTGCAATTTAGTCAGACAACATCTCAGTGGTCTGGTATACCAACAAACAGGGAGGGACCAGATCTTACTCCCTTTGTCGCGAGGCCATGAGAGTGTGGGAACGGGTGATCCCCACCGGTCACTTTCTCATAGCAATGCACATTCCAGGACGGTCCAACATTCTAGAGGACAGGTTAAGTCTTACTATTCTTATGCCTTACGAGTGGTTTCTGAATCTTTCAATAGCGGAGCAGGTCTTCCTCGAGTGGGTTCAGCCTTGCTGCGATCTCTTCACATCTCCTTCCAATGCAAAGTGCAGCAAGTTTTTTGCTCTGAACCCCCTGTCAGGGGAGTCCCCCGGAGATGCTTTAGTCCATGCTTGGCCTCCCGGTCTTCTGTATGCTTACCCTCCAGTACCTCTTATTCTGAGCTTTCTACAGAAAGCTCGTTGACTGGGGAGCAAAGTGATCCTCATTGCCCCATTTTGGCCTCGACAGGTATGGTTTCCCTTCCTTTGGTCTCCCCTCCTGGCTCCGCCTTGGATCTTGGATCCCATTCAGGATCTGATTTTACACCCATTGGGGGTTCCTCATCTGAAACTTGACAGTTTGAAGCTCACAGCTTGGCTGCTCCAGTTCCCATGATTGCTAGGACTCCTGGATTATCCTCCTCATTTAGGTCTGTTTAGGTGGCTGCTCATAAGTCTTCTACCAGGAAGGTTTATTACAGTAAATGGAAACATTTTTCCTTTTGGGCCTCTCAAAGGAGTTTAGACCCCTTCACGGTGCCTATTTCTGCCATTCTTGATTTTCTAGCTGATATGTTTCAACACGGAGCTAGTTCTTATACTGTCAAGGTTCAAATGGCTGCTATTTCTCATTTTAATGTGGGTGAGAATTCTGCCTCTCCAGCCTCCTCCAGGCTGTGTAAAGCCTTTATCAAAGGGACTTTTCTTTTACAACCCTCGGTCAAGGATCCTGTTCCTCCATGGGTCCTTACTATGGTTCTTCAAGCTCTGGTCGCTCGGCCTTTTGAACCCGCTGCAACCACAGACCTAAAATTCTTATTTTGGAAAACAGTATTTCTGGTGGCTATTACCTCTGCAAAAAGGGTTTCAGAACTGCAGGCCTTGTCCGTCAAAGTTCCTTATATGATTCTCCACAAAGATAAGGTATCCTTTGGGACCAATCCATCTTTTCTTCCTAAGGTGGTGTCACCAGTTAATATCAATCAAACTATCAATTTACCAGTTTTCTTTCCTAATTTTGCTAACAAGATGAAATACAAACTCCACCTGCTGGATGTTCATAGACAGTTATGATTCTATTTACACAGGACAAAATATTTCCGTAAATCCAATCAATTGTTTGTATCCTTCTATAAATCCTTTTTGGGTAAACCTATCTCCAAGGTCACTATTGCTAGGTGGATTTTTTGATTCATCCTTCAGGTCTATAAGAACAGAGGCAGGTCTCCTCCGGGTCAGGGGAAAGCTCACTCCACTAGGTCCATGGCTCCATCTGCGGCCTTTTGGTCTAGAATCTCTCTGGATGATATTTGTTATGCAGCTACTTGGTCCTCATCTCACACATTTATTTCTCATTACAAATTGGATTTGACTTCCAGAAGGAGAGCATCCTTTGGTTCCACGGTGTCCGAAATATCCTTCCATGAGGGCATCCCAAGAGTTTAGTAGCTGGGAACTCTGTCCCACAGGTTGAAGACCAAATGAAGTAAACTACTTCAGATGAAGTTATGTACTCCCCATAACATTCCATTTGAGTAGTTCTACTTCATTTGTCTTCAGCTGTCCCTCCCTCCTTCCCCTGGACCTTGTCATGTGAACAGCCTTTGGGCTGCAGTTATAGGTCAAAAGTATTTTCTCAGGTCGGGTTATCAGTATAAGAATCAGCAAACTCAATCTGGGGGTTGGAAGGTAGTGGAGGTGTATTATGGGTATGGGGAGGAGCTTGGAGCTCGGAGCAGATGCTAGTAAGATTGCTGGCTCGGATCCAATATGGATCCGGTATCCCACAGGTTGAAGACAAATTTTTTTATTTATTTATTTTTTATTTATTTATTTATTTAACATTTGTTGACCGGGAATGTCCGACTAGGTTCCACAGAGCCTGTTTTCAGCGGAGGCCCGGGAAGAAATGCTCCAGATGCATGTTTCTGGAATGTGGGAGGAAACCGGAGTACCCGGAGGAAACCCACGCGAACACAGGAAGAACATGCAAACTCCACACAGAAGGCACCCCAGCCGAGAATCAAACCAGAGAACCTCTTGCTGTGAGGCGACAATGTTAACCACTGCACCACTGTGCCGCACAAATGAAGTAGAACTACTCAGATGGAACATTATGCTGAGTACATAGCTTCTTTTTCTACCAGTTTCAGGCACTTTAGAGTGTGAAGAGTTAAAATGCCCAGCTTTTGTAGCTCTGTGCAAGTAGTAGGTCCAGATACTCTGCAGACTTCAAGGCATCCAACCAGCAACATGTAGATGTTGACTGTTTAATTTCTAGTAACTTCTATCTACTATATGTTATTGCACCTTCAGTTGGAAGTGCTATATGTTATTGTACCTTATGTACATGGGAGGGAGGTAATGGGGAAGGGATTAACTGAATCACAGGAGCAATAAAAGTCAGTAAATTTCTTCCACAATTTACATTCATGATAATTTTGATAGTTTTATTCATATATGTGAGAGTATGTAAACATTTCAATGTTGACTAAGGGCTCTGGGTACAGTTCCTGACTCTGTTACTCCATGGTGAAGCTGTAAGTGCTACTTCTAAATTGTCTGATGCTGATTGTTTAAACCATGATAAAGTTAAACAATGTTTATTGCAATGTTTTAAGTTAACACCTGAAGCTTACAGAAAAATGTTTAATGAGCATAGATGCAGGGCAGATGAAAATATGTGATTATATTGCTGAGTTAAGCACTTATTTTCATAGGTGGGTGAGTGGGTGTCAGGTCACCACTGTTGAAAGTCTGGCAGACCTTTTGGTGAGGGAACAAGCCCTTTGCCTGAGGACATGACAATCTGGTTGGCAGACTGGGAGTATAACTCTGCAGATGAGCTGGGGAAAAAGGGATCTCTACTTGGCAAGCAGAGCACCACTGCACAAGAAGGGGATACCTGGTGCTGTACATGGATATAAGGGAACCCATGGTGGACAGGCCAAATCACCCCAACAGAGTCCACCAGTAACAAGGGAAACCACTAGTTGAGGTATACGTCCAGAATCAAGGGTTAGATGTTTTAAATGTAACCAGTGGGGCCATGCAGCATGCAGATACACATGGAAGCAAGGTAGGGAAGAAGTAGGCCCAGATACTCTGCAGACTTCAAGGCATCCAACCAGCAACATGTAGATGTTGACTGTTTAATTTCTAGTAACTTCTATCTACTATATGTTATTGCACCTTCAGTTGGAAGTGCTATGTTATTTTACCTTATGTACAATAACTACTAATAGATAAATAATGTACAATAATTATAAATAATGTACAATAACTGCTAATAGGTAACATAAGATTTTAGTTCCAAGTGAACGTCTCTCACTGGTGTCAGTGGTAAGGATTGAGGCTTCTTGATTACTGGCCCAGAGGAGTGACGTCACATTTTTGTGAGCAGTTGTGGGGATATTAATTCAACTTCTGTAGCCTGTAGGCAGTTGCCACTGATGATGTGTGTACTTTCAGCAGCCACAGGGTAAACATACAGAGTATTATTTTCACAACAGTTTTATTTGTTTTTTGTTAGTTTAGTTTACTAAGGGAAAGCAGGCCAAGATGTCAGTAGAGGATTATGGCAAGCTAACAAAGAACCAATTGGCCAAGGTGTATGAGCCAAAGGACTGCCGCATCCTTACTAAAGAGGAAATTGTTTTAGCCTTAGTCACAGCTGTAGCCCAGCCCAGCAACTGGGAAGATAACCAGTCTGGTGATGGGGATTTGCAGCTCTTAGGGACAGGACAGTTACCTTTTCCTCAGAGGACTTAAAAACCCTTCTGGCATTAAGAGACTTGAACTGGAGGCCAAACATCTGGAATTAGAATCAGCGGAGAGATTGTGGCAGGCAAAACAGATGGAATTAGAATCAGTAGAGAGACTGCAGTGTTTGGAGCTCAAAGAAAATGAGAGACTGCAAGTGTTTCGAGGCTGAAGAAAATGAGAAGCAGCATCAACATGAGAGGGAGATGCTGACTCTTTGCTAGGGTCAGGAGGTAATGGGGAAGGGATTAACTGAATCACAGGAGCAATAAAAGTCAGTAAATTTCTTCCACAATTTACATTCATGATAATTTTGATAGTTTTATTCATATATGTGAAAGAGTATGTAAACATTACAATGTTGACTAAGGGCTCTGGGTACAGTTCCTGACTCCATTACTCCATGGTGAAGCTGTAAGTGCTGCTTCTAAATTGTCTGATACTGATTGTTTAAACCATGATAAAGTTAAACAATGTTTATTGGAATGTTTTAAGTTAACACCTGAAGCCTACAGAAAAATGTTTAGTGAGCATAGATGCAAGGCAGATGAAAATATGTGATTATATTGCTGAGTTAAGCACTTATTTTTCATAGGTGGGTGAGTGGGTGTCAGGTCACCACTGTTGAAAGTCTGGCAGACCTTTTGGTGAGGGAACAAGCCCTTAGCACTTTGCCTGAGGACATGAAAATCTGGTTGGCAGACTGGGAGTATAACTGCAGATTAGTTGGGGAAAAAGGGATCTCTACTTGGCAAGCAGGGCATCACTGCACAAGAAGGGGATACCTGGTGCTGTACATGGATATAAGGGAACCCATGATGGACAGGCCATATCACCCCAACAGAGTCCACCAGTAACAAGGGAAGCCACTAGTTGAGGTATACATCCAGAATTAAGGGTTAGATGTTTTAAATGTAACCAGTGGGACCATGTAGCATGCAGATACACATGGAAGCAAGGTAGGGAAGAAAAGGTTGGGAGACCGCAAGTGGGAAAATCAGTATCCCAGTGGTAAGTTGTCTGGAGACAAGAGGGCCACCAAACTGTATCACCCGAGTTTATATCCTATCTTAGTGGATGGACAATAGGCCACTGCTAAGAGAGAGACAGCCTCTGACAAACATTGCAAAGCCTGCAGTGTTTAAAGAGGAGCAGTACTTGCTTAGGCAGTCCACTCCAGTCAGAGCTTTAGGAGAGTCCCTATTCCAAATGCTTTTGGCCAGGGTTCACCTTGACTGAGAGGGTGGAAAAGGACACAAGCAAATAGGTATGTTGGAGGATATTCCTGCAGATGTCCTGATAGGGAATGATTTTAATAATGCGGTAATTTGTGTGCATGCAGTTACATGCAGTGAGGCTTAGAGATAGGCATGTGGGTCTGGTAGCCTGGGAGATACCCAGACAGACCCCCACACCTGAAGCCAGGGCTAGTGAGGTGGTTATTTCAGGGAGGGAGCTACCCTGTAACAGTCAGCCTGAAGGTGAACCACAGCTGCTGGTAGGTACTGATGTTCCCTTGGACGGAGTGACTGCAAGGGCAGAGGTGAGTGGTAGTATCCAGGCTGACTGTGAGGCACCGCTGTCAGAGGATACCACACATCCTATGGAATGGGAGCTGGGAAAGGTCACAAAGGTAGAGTTGAGACAGGCTCAGCTCTCAGACCCTACACTAAGAGGCTTGAGGGAGGTAACTAGGGAAGCAGATGATTCTCAAGGAAAAGGGGGGGTCTGTATACTGGAACAAAGGGTTACTGTATAGAGAGTGGACCACTGAAGGAAGACTAGACAGTGAGGTAATACAGCAGTTGGTAGTGCCTAGAGCCTACAATCTGGCACTTCTAGCTGTAGCCCATGACATTCCTTTTGCAGCTCATATGGGCATAAAGCATACCAAGAGACGTATTATGCAGAACATTTATTGGCTTGGGATTGCAATGGATATAAAAGGGTACTGCAGGACCACTGAGCAGTGCCAAAAAGTAGGCAAGGCAGGAGACAAGGTCAAAGCTTCTTTGATGCCTTTGCTTGTGATTGAAGAGCCATTTCAGAGGCTAGCTATAGATATTGTGGGATCTGTGAGCACCCCAAGTTCCACTGGGAAGAAGTATATCCTGGTGGTAGCTGATTATGCTCTTAGATACCTTGAAGCAGTGGCTCTGTCCTCCATTGAGGTAGATAAGGTGGCAAATGCTTTGTTAGAGATTTTTAGCAGGGTATGTTTCCCAAGAGAAATTCTGACTGACAGAGGTGCCAATTTCATGTCAGACTTGCTGGCTTGTCTGTTGGAGTGCTGTGGGGTGAAGCACCTAAAGACCACCTCTTACCATGCCCAAACTAATGGTCTTGTGGAGAGGTTAAACTCTGTACTAAAGACTGTGCTATGGGCATTTACAGACCAGTTTAAGAGAGTGTAGGACAAATATTTGCCCCATTTGCTGTTTACATTAAGAGAAGTCCCACAGGAATCCACAGGTTTTTCACTCTTTGAGTTGCTCTATGGGCATACGGTGAGGGGGCCTTTAGGTTTGATTCATGACAAGTGGGAGGGTGAGTTTTAATCCCACAAGGGGCCTGTTGTAGCATATGTCCTAAACCTCAGGACAAGGCTTAGGGAGCTCATGGGCTTGGCCCAGGAGAACCTGACAGGAGCCCAACAGCAGAAAAAGGTCTGGTATAACAGGA
Source organism: Protopterus annectens (assembly GCF_019279795.1). Classification (NCBI taxonomy): domain Eukaryota; kingdom Metazoa; phylum Chordata; order Ceratodontiformes; family Protopteridae; genus Protopterus; species Protopterus annectens. The sequence continues at coordinate 646,038,866 of NC_056745.1, read as the reverse complement.
ATGCTGGAGTCCAAGAGTATGCTGTGGGACAACAGGTTATGGTGCTCATTCCTGTCAGACACAATAAGTTGCTGGCAGCTTGGGAGGGACCCTTCAAAGTGGTAAGGAAAGTCGGTGACATTAACTACTTGGTAAACCTGCTAGGCAGGAGGCATGGGCACACATTGTACCATGTTAACACGATGAATCCTTATCATGATAGGGAGGTCCTTGTGCTGATTATTTGCAGTGGGTGGCAGGAGGTATCTGAGGGAGATCTATGGCTACATCAAGCCAGCCAGCAAAATTTCAAATTATTAACGTGGCGCCTAGGGTTGCAGGTATATGATATAACAGTGCAGCACTATAGTTGGGTCAACAATGCCAATGCAGATGGAATGTTGAGACAAGGTATGGGTTAATGTATTCCCAGACAGGCTCATTCCTCTGAAGCAATGTTTCTCCAGGGTAACTTGAAAAACTAGCTTGAGTCTTTAAAGGGGGGAGAGATGCGATGATGTGAGGTATTGCCAGCTATGCCAGGAGAAGTATGGCAGTCAATGTGTAACATATGCCAGTATAGCTGGCTGGAGTTTTGTAAAGAATTATATGTCATTTGTAAATCAAACAGATTTGTACAGGTGCTTGTGTTGAAAATGTATTTGTAAAGCTGCTTATGTTAAAAATGTACCAACAGCGGGTCCTGCTGGACAGAAAAAAAATGCACCTGTATGTCAGACTGTATTGTAACTGTTGAAATATATTGTAACAGAGAATACTGGAAGATAAGAGGTTAATCTCAGTCCAGCTAACTTTGAAAAATGGTCTGGAATTAAATTACCTGGTTTAGGCCATAAAGATAGTATCTTCCAGTTCTGATTACAGTCAGGGACAGAATGTATATGAACACCAGGACTAGGAATCTTACTGTATTGTGCTAGGGGGTGAACTAATTGCTACCCTGGAAGGGTGTACATTTTTGAAATGGTTTTATAGCTTCCAGATGCTATAACACATCTTATCAAAGCTCTGTCTGTGTGTACATGGTAATACATATGTGCAAGCTTTGGCTCAGTTTCTAGTAAAGGGGCGAGTATGGGACTCACAGGTCAAGATGTATGTGATATTATTCTGTAATCCAGCACTGAAATGATGTTTAATACTAGATGAAACAGAAGTCCCAGGACAGTCTGTTTGTGAAACCTGACAAAGAAGGGCTACTCACCTGGGTCATCTTGCCTTGCTCTAGTAAGTGAACTATGGAACAGTAAGTCATTAGATCAGTCAGGAAAATATAGTGAAATTAGTTAAGTATTGTTTTTTTTTGTATCTGTGTGAATCTTTCCATCTGTGTTATTTTTAATATTGCCTGTGATCAAAACATTGCTGTTTATTGTAAATATATATTAAGTATTTCCTGTTATTTTTATTATTTATTATAAAATATATTTAAACTTTTCATTGTGACTGGTCTTTTAGAAAATATTTTAACATTTGAGAGTACTTATATTTCTTTGGTGACACTGCAGCTGCTCCTGAAAGCATTGCTGCATTGGTCAGACACTACCATTGGTATTATCTTCTATGGTAAATACACTCTGGTCAAGTACAAGAAGGTTACCCCTTTGTTCTTCCGCAACCCAAGGCCATAGTGACCATGGATGCCTCTCAGATCAGGTGGCGGGGCACTTCTTGAAAACAGCAGTCCAAGGCACATGGTCCCCCACAGAGGCTAACATGCACATCTGTGTTCTGGAAATGAGAGCTGTCCTCTTAGATTTGCAGGCCTTTCAAGACACTCTTCTCATTGGGAAAATTGCGATTCAGACGGACAGTATGTCAGTGGTCTGATACATCAGCAAACAAGGGGGAACCAAATCTTACTCACTTTGTAAAGAAGCTATAGAGTGTGGCAGTAGGTGATCTCATCCAATTTCTAATAGCAATGCATATTCCAGGGAAATCCAATGTGATTGCACACAAGTTAAGCAGGTCTATTCCAATGCCTCACGAGCGGTCCCTCAATATGAAGGTTGCAGAAATTATTTTCTGTTGATGTGGGCAGCCATTTTGCAATCTCTTTTCATCTCCCCTCAAAAAGTGCAGCTAATCCTAAATGTCTTAAGAAAGCAGCTCGTTTGAAGAGCACAGTTATCCTCATTGCCCCGTACTGGCCTCATCATATTTGGTTTCCCTTTCTTTAGCCACATTTCCTTTGTCTTCCATGGATCCTGGATCCAACTCCAGATGTACTATCTCATCCAACAGATATGATTCACCCAGACATTCCAGGCCTAGAATTGACTGTATGGTTTCTCCACTTCCACTGATCGCTAGACAACCTAGGCTGTCCTCCTCTGTCTGCCACATTCTCGTGTCATCCCGCAAAGCTTCCACTAGGAAATTTTACAGAAATAAATGGAAAAGATTTGTCATTTGGGTGCAGCAAAAGTATCTAGTTCCCTTTCAGCACAGGTTCCTAAAGTACATCAGTTTTAGCTACAGTTTTCAATGAAGGTGCTAACTCTTCTACTGTAAAAGTGCAACTAGCTGCCATTTCCAGTTTTCATATAAGACTAAATAACTCATCTTTAGCATCTTTCAAATTTTTCTAAAACCTTCCTAAGTGGTACTTTCCTACTTAGACATCCATTAAAATATCCTGGTCCTCCTTGAGATTTGAGCACTGTTTTGCAAACTTTAAACAGAATCTCCATTTGAACCATCAGCTAAGAGTGAACTAAAATTCTTGACATGGAAAACTATCTTTTAGTGGCCATTATATCTGCCAGAAGAGTATCAGAAGTACAGGCCCTGTCATCCAAACCTTCTTATTTAATATGTCATAAGGATAGAGTTTCCTTATGTACCAGTCCTTCCTTTTTTCCTAAAGTGGTGTCAGAATCCAATATTAAAACTATCAACTTTCCAGTCTTCTTTCCAAATTTTTCAAATAAAGGAGAGTATATGTTACACCTTTTGGATATTCACTGACAGTTATGGTTTTATCTACATAGAACCAAAACTTTCAGGAAATCGAAACAGTTGTCTCTTTTTTGCAGTCAAGATTAGGCAACCAGTTTCTAAAGTGACTTTAGCCAGATGGTTAACTGATTGTATTACTTTAGTTTATTGAAAAATCGGGCTTGTGTTTACCAAAATCACCTAAAGCACATTCCAACAGATCTATGGAAACATCTTCAGCCTTTTTAGCTAGGTCTTCATTGGATATTTGTGCAGCTGCAACTTGGGCTGACCCTCATATATTTATTGCTCATTACAAGTTGGATCTGGTCTCTAGGTGAAGAGCAGCCTTTGACTCAGCAGTACTCAGGAATATCCTTCCTTGGAGTCCTCCCAGGATTTAGGGAGCTGGGGACCTTGTCCCAACAGTTGAGGAGTGAATGAAAATGACATCAGACAAAACGATATGTACTCACCATCATTTTCCATCTGTGTTGTCCATTTTCATTCTTCTAAAACACAAAACACTGCCTTCAGAACACTGGTAGCAGAAATAAGTAGTCCGAGCAAGTAAAACAACAGTTTTGCGCTTTTGTTCAAATGCTTTGAACTTCAACAGAACTAAAGACCTAAAACTTCTAGTGCAATATATATACTCAAGTTAAAGGCTGTCTTTTGTGTTTTAGTGGTACTTGGTTCTGCTTTTGTGACTTTTTTATATGTTTTCATTCTTCCTCAACTTACCTTCCTCCAACCCCCTTCTTTTTGACTTTTGGAAGGATTGAAAGATGCTAAAGGAACTACTGTTTGTTTCTTTGAGTCCTAAATTCTGTTTCATCATTTCCAACTGCCTTCAGGTTTAGGGGGCAGCAAACAAGATCTGAGGTATGTTAGGTGACTAGGGGATTATGGGTAAAGGAGGAGCTTGAGAGTTTGTGTCCCATAAGCTGGAAGAAAAAGCAGAGTTTGTTCCAAGGACTGGATCAGAACTCAACAGCTGAGGAAGAATGAAAATGGACAACACAGATGGAATGGTATGGTGAATATATAACTGTTTTCTTACATTAACATGAAATAACCAAAGTACTTTACAATACATGAATGATAGGTGCATCCTCAAATAAAATTCATCCAAAGCTTTGTAGTCACAAATTGAACTTAATTACACTATACCATTTAATTAACAAATTAATAAGAAATAAGAATATCATATTGAAAAAAACAAACATAAAAATATTTAAAAATATATATTGTGTGTGAATTATAAAAAACATAAGAATTTTTTACTTGATAATGCCACAATTTCAGTAAAAAGAAATAGATACAGACTCGTTAATTCCTGGTAGATTGTTGGCATTTAAAAATAACTGCTACTATAATTCTCTCATCTCAACATCAACATATTCACTCCATAAACCTCATTGGGAGTTCATAGACACCCATTCTAAAGTAAAAAAAATAAAAATAAAAAATTGTGTATTGTAACTTTGAATATGTTTAGCTAAAACATTATATAATCTATCTCTATCAGTATAATATAAATGTTTATAAATATGTTCTTGGACCTTTCTATCAGTTTTACCAACATAAAATGCAGGGCACAGCTGACAGCCACATAAACACACCTTGAGTTACAGTCAAAGTAAGTTCTGGCAGGAATACTCATATTAATAATCACATGATCAATAACCAGTTTATAGCTACATTGATTACACTGACCACTCTTAAAAGTCCCCTATTTTTTTATAGCTTACTGCTCCATATGTCACTTTCCCATGCCTCTCCCAGTAATTCCTAAAACAGTTTCCTTTTTTTATATATAATAACTGGCTTTGGTCCCAACATATCCTTCAATTTAAGAGAATTTTTAGAGAGTCCCCAGTTCTGTTCTAATATAATATTAATATCTTTACAATCAAGATTATAAGTAGTGATGAGGGCATCTTATACTTGGTACTAGCTGGTATAAATGCCCTTATGTTATTGTCATCACCATCTAAAATAAGCGGAAATAAAATCTTGTTTTCTACTCTGATAACTTCTTCCAAAAGTGGATCTAAAAGAACTTGGATAACCCTTTCTCCTAAACATATCCATCAAATTATTATACTCACCAAAAAAAAAATATCAAACTAGAAAGTCATCCGAGCTAAGCAAACCAACTGCCCTCTGACCACCACATTTTTCTGAAGTCTAGGATACCAGCTGTTAAAATGCAAAAAAGGAGTTGGAATAAATTGGTTTCCTATAAATGCTAGAAGCAAATTTATCATTGATCTTGTTTTTCTTTATTATTGGAATGTATGTATTTGATAAACTCATCGACCTTATCAATAGTATCAGGCCATAAAGTAAATATATCATTCAAGTATCTAATGTATAATGACCATGACTTGGTATATGGACTACTTAAAATTTGAAGATGTTCCCATTGCGCCATAACTAAATTGGCAAGTAAAGGGTCACATGCATCACTCATGGTACATCTAATTTTTTGCAAAGATTGTCCCTCAAAATAGAATTATTTGCCAAAATTAGGTCCATCAAGGATACCATAGAATTCATTTCCTGAGCAGAAATATCCATAATTCTGTTGAGACAATCCAGATACCATTCCAAATCAATGTTATGTGGTATGGTGGTGGACAAATCCTTGACATCAATAGTTAAAAATAACCAGTTACTATTATAAACCATCATTCTTAAATTGGGCCAAAAAATCCCATGAGTTGATACAAAGATGGGGGAAGTTTCTTAATGCTATCTTTTAACCTAGAATCAAGGAACTTAGTGAAAATATCTTAGATTTATCAGCATTCACAAATGAATTTAAAGTGGATCCTTGTGAATTTGTGGGATACCAAAAATTTAAGGTGTTAAAGGTTTATCATTGGACATTAAATCATGTTAATCTAGGTTTATTTGAGCATCTAAAAGCATATCCATTAATACTATGTCAATTTTATTATATACTATGTTAGCCTCATTAATTGAAACTTCCTTTTATGCTTCATCATAATGCAAACAGTTCATCCTTATATTATAGGTTCATAGGTTCATACTAGGCTATCTGCCCAAGGGCATTTATAAGTCTCTGGGTGATGAATCTGTCCTCCCGCACGCTCTGTTTATAACCGTGTCAAGGTTTAGTCTCCGCCCCTTGTGTTTTCTTGAGGATAGATTTTTTTTGAGGTGAAGCATATTCATCAAATCTGGGTTTGACGTTGTTATAATCAACCTTATCCATAATAACCAGCCCACCCCCTTTATCTGGCTTCATGATTTTATATCCTTATTAGTACATCAATCCGCGGTGGTGCAGCGGTAGCATTGTTGCCTCACAGCAAGAGGTTCTCCCGTTCAGTTCTCATTTGGAGTGCGGGGAGTGCCTTCTGTGTGGAGTCTGCATGTCCTCCCCGTAGTTGGGTGGGCGTTTGAAAGACATGCGTAAATGGGCGTGCCTTCGTTGAAGGTTGGATGTCAAGCTGGCACCTCGACGTTAGTGAAAATCTACTGCCAATCATTAGGGGACCGGAGTTCTGCTGTGGCAACTCCTAACTGGGAACAGCCAAAAGACAAACAACATTAGTACATAAATCATTCAACATTGACCACTCAGGCTGTGTCATGTTGAAATACAGATGTACTGTCTGACAATTTGCAAATGTCTAATGTCCAACTCACAAACTTTCTCAAAGGACTGCAAAATGGGGTGGATATGGGGATTGAAGAAGCTAGGTCTGTGTATTGTATGCAGATGCATAGATGAGCCTTCATTTTGATCAAAGATACAATTAAAATTCAATTTTCTAATATATAATTTTAAATCCTTGAGTGTATTAGTAATCTGAGTTTTTCTGGCTGGCACAAAAACACCTCCCTTATCTAAAAGAACAGAACATTTTTGATCAACTGCATAACTGCTAAAATTGTAAATATTAAAGTCACTGTATTTATTACTAACAATAGAAACATTATTGCCACCATCAAAATATGAATCACTGAAAAGAAGGACATGATTATCTTCATCCAGTATTTAAATATGTGAATTGGATTTTAATGTCTGTCCCACTTGCATAACCTCCCCCCTTTGGACCCCTTTGATTGAAATTGGATTTGTTCACAGGCACGGACTACCTAGCTTTGCTCCTATTATATAGATGTTTGGATCTCCATAGAGGGGATTGTTGTTCTAAAGGGGGTGAGTCATTATTTACCATATTTTTTCAGTCTCTTTAATCATACTCAGACTGTTTTCTCAGTCAACACAATGCCTTGTTAGATATAAAATTGGGCCCAGTAGTGTTCATTGTATCCTTAGTGGAGGCCAACTCAGAAGTAGATAACTGCTGTCGCAACAATGTTAAGTTGCCTACTGAATGATTAAATATTTCCATGTTGATTTCTTCCCTATTCTGCTGTGTATTGAGCAGTGTTGCTGCTGACATAATCCAAAATGAGTGACAAACCATGGATCAAATGAAAAACAATGCCAAGGTGAATACAAAAACAAATAGAGAGCACACAACTCATAAACACACAGGAACAAAAAAAAATAATTTAAAATGTATTGACACCAATTAAGTGCTTTGGTTCAGGATAACCAAACTTCATCAAAACTAGTTGCAAACATAAAATTCCCCACTTTTAAGGACCTGTATTCTTACATTAACATGAAATAGTAACATGATGAAGCTGATATTGTGGATGGTCATCCCTGTCCTGGGAGAAGAGGAGCAGAGCTGGCCACAGGTTGTCATTGCCTTTCGAAGTGAGGGTAGGCCCACAACTTGAGAGTGCATGCAGTTCACCAAGTGCAAATTTACAGGAATGTACACTTGGGATGGGGGAGGCATTGTGGTCTCTCACTGTATCACAGGTCATAATTCTTTTATCCTAGGGAAATATAGAGGTTAAATACTGACAGTCTTCTTATTGGATGGATGCTGGTTATGGTAAAAGAATCCCTTATAGCTGCCTGATTACTCATCCAGACAGCTTTGGAGATAATTACCACCACTAGGGAATGAATGGGCGTAAGTCTGATTGGGGAACCCTTAATAGACAACAGCCTCAGTGGCAAAAATTTAAAAAGAATGCTAGGGGCATGTGACTCACCTTTATTTTAGCACTGCAATAAAATGCATTTGTGTGTGTATTATATGTGGAGTGGGTTTGTGCTGGAATGAAAACTGTTGAATTAATCTGAGAAGTTGATGATGTGATGATTCTAATACAGTTGTGATGAAACAATCAGTGGTGATAAACTTGATTAGGATGCAATCAAGATGATTTCAGTAAAGATGTTTATCATGAGATGAAGATGCCACTGAATAAGATGAAGACTTGATTAAAACTATGAAGATGTGATGAAGATGACTACAATGATGTGAGAAAAATGAAGGTGAAGATACAATGAGGATGATAATGAAGATAACCCTGAAGACATGAGGCTGATATGATACATATTAAGGTGAGTGTGATGAATATGTTGTGATATTAAATATATAATGAGGGTGCAGTAAAGCTGAATATGCAGTCAAGGTAAAGATGCAATGCTGATGAATATACAATGAAGATGTGGTGATGAGAGAATCCAGTGATGAAGGTGACAATGAAGCTGATAATATGGTGAGGATTATGCAGTGAGAATGATGGAGGAGACAGTGACAGACATCTTTGTCATCATAATTTCATCACATCCTTTTTATAGCATCCATATTGTTATCTTTAACATATCAAGCTCATCTTCGTCTTCATTGTCATCTTCAGTTGCACTGGTGTCTTCATCATCAGCATTAGTGTTGTCTTGATCTCATTGTTATGATCATTATTCTTATCACATCTTAATCAGCATCCTTTTTGTACCTTCATAATATCATCATCAGTTTCATCACATTTTCATCCTAAACTTATATTCTTGATGGGTGATCTGAGCCTTGCCTACTGCATCGTCACAGACTCTGTCTTCCTTGATCCTCTTTATCTTTGTGCAAATCTTATAGCTTAAAAAACATCAGAATGAGGACCTAAATCTTCACTAGCAGACATAGAATGCAGTGCAGTACATTATCACCCTTCAGACAGAACCTGGATCACTGGATGGGTACCATAAAATTTACCCTGGGATTAACTAGCCTAGCCATCCTTGAGAAAGGGGAGTTCATTCTGAGGATGGCTAATGGTAAGGGGTTGATGGTTGCATGACTAAACAGGCTTGAGAATCCTTTGAATCCCCTCTTCTTTTTCACAGCTGCATAGATTATATAGAAGGTTTTCATTCCTTAATTAATCCATTCACTGTATAACATACAAATGCATTTAACTGTAGGACTATCATGACATGGAATCGGGAAGTACCTGGGCAGCTGCTCATCATAAAGTGAATACAGATGAAAGCTAGTTACACTTTTTTTGTTTAGTCCCACTAAAGTAACTGAAGCAAAAATTATACATTTTAGAATCTGAAAGCTCCCTTTGAATGATGAGAACTTAATTACAATAAAAGAAGAATGAAAAAACAATCATTTGCAAATTACATTAAAGGACAGCATGGCTATTTTAACAGTTATTCAAATCTGAATGTCAAACTGTAACTCCCTTGAAGCATTTCTTATAGGTTCATAGGTTCATAGGTTCATACTAGGCTATCTGCCCTAGGGCATTTATAAGCCTAGCCAGAGTTGTGTGGCTTTCACCACCCCTTAGGTTGAAGAATACTATACCCATTAGTTTGCCGTGCCTCTGTCCAGCAGTGATACAGAGATGATCCCCGGGGTAAACCCATGATCTCCCATCCACTGGTCAAGATTCCTCTTGAACAGAGCCAGCGAGGTGCTCTGTCTCACATGGACTGGGATTCTGTTCCACAGCATAGGGAGTCTATGGGTGATGAATCTGTCCCTCCAGCACGTCCTATTTATATCCGTGTTGAGGTTTAAGTCTCTTGCTCTTGTGGCTCTGGTGGATTTGGATTTTTTGAGGTGGAGCATGTCCATTAATTCCGGGTTGGACATGGCCTTGTATGTCAGGCACAGGTCACCTCTGAGTAGACGGTATGCGACTGAATAGAGCTGGAGTTTCTTCAGTCGGGCAGCATATGGCATATTTTTGAGCCCCTTTATCCTTTTGGTGAGGAACTTTTGGGGTCTTTCCACTTGCTGCAGGTGTCGGGTAAGATACATTCCGAATGGGGCATTGTACTCAATCATTGGTCTGATAAGTGAAGAGTACAGGGGAACAATGACCTCCCTTGATCTGGATGTGAATCCCTTCATAATCAGGTGGGCAATGTAGAAGGTCCTCCTAACCACTTTGGCAATGTGAGTGTCAAAAGAAAGGTTACTATCAACTTGGGTCCTCAGGTCCCTGATAACCTCTTCTGTGCTTAATGGATTGCCACCTATGTGGTAACTTGGGGTTACCTTGTTTTTACCAAAGGGTATTACTATACATTTTTTGGCATTTAGCTTAAGGCCATGGCTCTGGCACCAGTTATCCGTTTCTATGAGACCTCTCTGAAGGATATCTGTGTCTGATGGATTTTCAACTATGGCGCCCAGTTTGCAGTCATCTGCAAACTTTGTCAGCCACAATACTCCTATGTTTGCCTGCACTTCTGAAAAGTAGATGCCGAACAAGAGGGGGCCCAGGACTGAGCCCTGTGGGACACCGCTTGTGACCGGCTTGAGTCTGACATGGCACCAGCAACTCTAACCCTGTGGGTTCTGTCCTTGAGCCAGTTTGCAACCCATCTTGTGACATATGGGTTTACATTTAAGCTGGTGAGCTTTTCTATGATACCAGTGGGATATTGTGTGAAGGCTTTGCAAGGTCAAGGTAGGCTGTGTGAACTGCCTTACCCTCATCAATGGCCTTGGTGACTGTTTCAAAAAAGTCGACCAAGTTCAAGAGGCATGATCTGCTCTTGACAAAGCCGAATTGGGTAGGATCCAATGTCTGTAGGTCCCCTATGTCTTTATTTCTGAGTTCCATTATGATCCTCTCCATAGCTTTGCAGACCAGGCTTGTTAAGCTTATGGGGTAATTACCAGGGTCCGTAGAAGCACCGCCTTTGTGGAGTGGGACCACAGTTGCCGTACGCCACTCTTTGGGTACGTATCCTGTGGTAAGGCTAAGATTAAACAGCAGCCTTATGTGTGGGTTTAGTTCCTCATTGAGTTCGTGTAGCACACAGCCGGGGACACCATCCAGTCCCATTGATGCTGTGTTTTTAGCTTTAGCGAGAGCAGCTCTCACCTGGGCATTTGAGATGATTGGGAGGCTACACTCTGCTGGGATAGATATTTCTCCTTTTGGGGGGGAGGGGAGAACTTTTCACTGAACCTGTCTGCCAGTATGTTTGCAATGTCTGTGGGTTCAGTGATTTTTATATCATTTTGGACTAATTCTGAGCATATCTGGGAGTTTCCACCCAGATTTCTAACATAGCTAAAGAAGGCCTTATGATTGTCTTTTGAGTCCTGGGCGATTTTTCTCTCAAAGTTGGCCTTGGATGATTTTATGAGTGATCGTAGTTTTTTACTAGTATTGATCAGAGATGTCTTCCCTTTTAGGGATTTTGCTCTATATTGCAGTAGCTTTCTCCTCTTGTTGTAAAGTTTGTTTATGGCTGGGATCCACCAGATCGGGCACTTGCCTTTGGTGGAAAGGGTCTTGATTTTATTTGGGATTGCTTGATCCATGCAATCCTGGAGGTGCTCGTAGAAAGCATTTTTAAGGGATTCAGCAGCGTGGGTTGTGGTTTCCAATGGCTCAGGGGCCTTGAAGGATACCACACCAGTCTTAAGAAGTGTGAAGTTGGCTTTTGAGAAGTTCTTCACTGTGGTCTTTTGTTGGGGTGGGGCGGGATGTGGATCTCCAGTGAGATTAGTTTATGGTCTGATCTCACCAATGAGGGATATACTTCCGGTGTGGAGCATTTTGTCCCCATGTTTGTGATGATCAGGTCTAGTATATTTTCACCTCGTGTGGGAATGGTGACAAGTTGTTCCATAGCATTTGAGTTTATGAACTCCAGGAACCTTTGGGCTAGGGTATTGGGGCTTGAGTAATGTTCCCAGTCTATGTTTAGATAGTTGAAGTCACCCAATATGATGGTGTTTGGAGAGACATTTATACTCTCCAGTGTCTTCAGGAAGGCTGTGTGGGGTTCCTGAGTTTGAGAGGGTGGCCTGTAACATGCTTCAAACTGTAGAGCAGTTTTGCCTATGGTTAATTGCACCTGAATGGTCTCTGATGCTTCGTGAGTTGCCACCAGCCTGGAGGTGTGGGTATCCTTGATGAATATGGATACACCCCCTCCTTTTGTGGTATGGTCCGGGTCTTGGGGCCGGAACGCATGATATGAGGTAAAACCTGATAGTGCCGGGGTGCTCTCAGGAGCCTTGAACCAGGTTTCAGTCACAGCACAGACATCGATGTTCTCCATACTGAGGAGGGCTTCGAGCGTGCATCTTGAGATTTAGACTTCTGGCATTGAGCAGCATTACCCTTAGTTTTTTTTCCATTATTGTTTTCTAGGGCGGTGGGTTTAGAATTTGAGCCTTGTCTAAAAGGCACTATGGGGTGGCAAGAGCCTTTGCCAATATCCGAAACCCAGGGTGACAGGTGCAAGCCGTCCCTTGCGAAGCAGCGTGGCTTGTCAAGCATGTCATTCCAGGCAGACAGACATTGGATCCCCTTAGAATGACACCAGAAATTAAGCCAATTATTAAAACTGATCATTTTGTCTCTGTATTGTGGCATCATTCTTGGTGAAGGTAGGATACTGCTCAGGGTCAGGGTCATACCAGCCTAGGCTACATAATCTGAGAGCTCCTTTATGTCTCTTTTCATGTAGTCCAGGGAGGTACGTCTCAGGTCATTCACACCGGCATGGACAATGACTGAGTCATACTTGTACTTGCTGTGGAGTGACCTGAGTGCTTGTGTTATGTGGCGGATTCTAGCCCGACAGGCAGCTTACTGTGACCCTCTCCTTGTTCAGTCTGGTGAGTGGGACGTCAGTGTGTCTGACTATGGAGTCACCTATGACAAGTGTGTCTGGCATTGTGTTTGGCCTTAAGGGTTGTGACTGATTTGCACACTGACTTTGTGATCTATGTGTTGCTTGTGTTAAGTCATGAGGTGGCAGTTGTTTGGGTGTCTGCTTTGGAGGCCTCTGCTGTTTTGGTAGATTTTTGATCAGTGCCTCCGAGTATGTCTTTGTGTGTTTATGTGTTTGATTTGTAGTTGTGATAGTTCTATGTGAGACTGGGTTTATGGTGTGTGTGGTTACCTTCTCCTCCTGTCTGGTTTTGCCAGTCCCGAGTTGAGAGAGCTCAGCCTCCAGTTTGGCTATATAGTTGCATCTCTCGCATGTATTTGTGTTTTGTGGGAGGAGGAGACGGTTGTCTGTGTACATGAGGCAATTGTAACATTGCCTCAATATTCCCAGATTCACCAGCTGAGCAGGAGAGGACGCTAGCAACTGACCCTTTGACATGCTAGAAGAAATGAAAAAGTTTGCTGTGTAACTGAGTCAGAAAGGACCTATAGGGAAGTGGGTACTCAAGGGGTTTTAAGCTAGTGAAGTACTTTGTATAATATAGAAGTGCTTTACCTGACTAAAAATGCTTTAGGAACAAGTGCTGAGCTTTACAGATAGAGAATAGACTGTTTAGATTACAAGTAGAGCAGTTCTAGGGAAAAAATGAAGAGCAGACTTTACGGAGCCAGAAATAGTTTAACCTTGTTTAACCGGCTGCCGATGGTGCTGTAGTGGTAACTCCGCGCTAAATGCAGAAAAGGCAATAAGTCAGTAGTACAGGCTAGCACACTTTAGTGGGCAGCCAAACAATTAAATTAAACAGCAAACAAACACTTTTCGACTTGAATTAGACTAATTTCGACTAAAATGTACTTTTAAGTGCAGATAATAAAAATGCAGTAAATAACTATGAAAGCAGTTAAAGCTTGCTCTAGGTAAGCAGTAGAAGGTAAAACAAATATAAAAAACAGCAGGATACTTAATCAGGAAAGCAGTCGCTTTTTTCAGTTCTCTGTAGCCAGGAAGACTCAACAGGACCACGTGGAGCTGTGTCTGAGCAATATGGCTTCAAAAAAATGCCAGAGGCAGATTTTAACCAGGGAACTTCAAATGAGCTAGAAATGGTCCAAAATGACCAATTACTACAGCTTCTTGTGCTGAGGTCACTTCCCTCAAGGACAGGTAGGCTATTCAAGGCTCCCCACTCCCACTGGTGAGCTAAGAAACTTCCTTCTATCCAAGTAAGGCAATGGACAACACAGGAACTACAACACAGCCCAGGATACAGCAAGGCCTGTAAACTGGTCTAACTAGTTTAGGAGAGGCAGGAAAACAAGGAATATTTTTTTTTTTTTTTTGTTTTTAAATAGAAACACACAGAAATGCAGAAAAGGCAATAAGTCAGTAGTACGAACTGTGAAAGGTTGACTGAATTGTTGCCTTCTGTACTTATGAACCACTTGATGTCTGGCTATAGTCTCCATATCACTTATTCTTTTTTTGGAAAATTAAATACAAGTTATGGGCATATTAACATTGAGTTCACATTACATCACTAGTGGAAATCATGCATATCTCTTCATACTAGTGATATTTGCTTCCAGTGAAAAGATATCAAATGTTCTTGTATGACAAGGCCCACATGATCCAATCAACTTCACTGTTTAGTTGTAAGCCATTAGGGGTTGAATTCCATTCTTAGGTACAGTGTATACTTTTTTCCTGGGTAACTTTTGCTCCCCATGCCTGATGATTGTCAGCCCTCTTCTTGATCAGATAGTGGCCATTTATTTTTCTGCTCTGGAGATTTTACCAGGAGTTGCTTGATTTTGAGGGGGGGGGGGGTCTGTCATGAGAGTACTTTGTGTTCTCACTTACCTACCAGTAATGACAGAATATGAATTGCGTCTCCTAACCACTGAGTGGTGGATATCTGAAACACATTACTACTCTAGCCTATTACCTTTCCCTTAAAAGTGTGCACTTCTATATAATCACTGTGAAGCTTACCACCCATCAGTGACTTGCTGAGCCTTACACTCACCCCTAGGCTGTCTCTTTGCATCACCACCCTCCCCCAGCAGTGAGTGTGGCTAGATCTGCCCACCCATTCTCTCTGCCAGTGCAATCAAGCTCCTGAGTTGCTGGTTAATCTTGAGTTGCCTGGGCCATAGTGAAGGTTTTATCCCTGTACTGCACCAGTGCTTGCTTAGGTACAGAATATATCTGGGGGAACAAAGTTTAATTTTTCTGAAACTTTTCCTGAGAACTGTCAGTAGATGATTTTGACATTGTCTCCTTTGTGTAGGTACCATATATAGACCTCCTCAAGGCATTCCATTGTGACATTCTGCCTAGCCTCACTGACAATAAATAAAAATAAATAAATAAATAAAATATACCTTCAGGATCAAAATATCATTCCTAAAATGTTTGCCAAGAGCTGCTAAAATATGACTATAATATTACCTTCTTTGCATATGCACAATGCAATAGTCTGGTGTAATATATCATTTTGTGAGGGGTGACAGTATGGCTTTTCTTCAAGGTGGGCAATTGATGCATATCCTGAATATATTTTTGTGGTATGATTAAACCAGAAGTAAATATTACATATATTTCTCCAAAATGTAACATTTTATTTAACTGAAGTGATTACCACCATTAAAAATGACTGTACTGACAAGGGTAATATGACCCAGCAAACTTTAACTCTGTGCTGTGTCTAATTCCTTAAAGAAAGCTTGGCAGTCCTAGGTATTGCATGTCCCCAAGGATCCTAGAACTGTACTCTGATACATTTTCTAAGGCTGTAAAAGGTAGGGTTAACCATTTTCTGTTATGCTCAGGCATGATGTAGGCTTGATTGGGTATTTCAGTGCTAACTGGCAAATATTTTGTTTATTTTTAAAGAAATGGATATAGGAGTTTTCTTCAGAGTGTTAAATTAAATAATGACTTCAACATATCTGTAATTATCATTAAATAGAAAGTAAATTGGTAAAAATTAGCAAACAAAAATAGTAAAGAAGTAAATTAGTAACAAAAAATGTATTTCTCTGTAAGAGTTATAGTTATGATTAGAATGATACCACTACCAAAAAAATCTCTGTACTTAGAAAGGAGATCAGGTGGCTAATTAATCCTCTTGCTTCCTGAAGTCATCTAACCCACAAGCTAATGAGAGCTTTTCTCCAAAATTCTGTCTTTATAACACATCTCATATGATTTATAATTACAAACTTAAGAGTTTCAGCAACTGTAAAATATGAAGACTTTATCACATTATCACAATCCATTTTGCATTATTAATGTAAATTTAATATTTTTCATAAATTTTTGAAATTACCCTTAGTAATTCCAGACTTATGCATTCCACACTAACCAGTTCACTATACATGCTAAAGAGATCATTTCATCTTGTAGATGCCACTTTCCTGGTTTAGCTGTAGATCAGTAAGCACTAACTAATTAGTGTGTCACAAAGTCAGTAACATTTTACAAGGTATAAGGTGTCACTCTGTGGCACTAAACAAAGCTATACCAGCAATATTATTTCAAGGAAAGTGAAGACAATTCCACACAGAAGAATTTGTGTTAAGCTGTTCCATACAATCTGTGGTAAAATCAAGAAAGTATCAAAATTTGGTTATTCAGATGAACATACTAATAAAAGTAAGGCATAAATGTAGTAGAATATTATCTTCCTTAATTTGTCCCTCTGCAGGTCCAGGTCCTACTGTGTGCTGTACCCTAAGATAGAGAATACAGGGGTAATGTAGTGATCTAATCTATACCCTTATAAGAAGTACTGCTTCTCTTTTTTCTGTATAACTTCATGGTAAAACCCAGTTCTTTTCACAGATTTGTCTTCAGACTACTGTTATTAAAAGACAAATATCTACCCAGGCTTGGAAGCAGTATGTATGGACTTATATATGTAAAGGTTTTGCACTTTAAAAAATGTTATAGCAATATTTTATGATACCTCACAATGCTTACCTGTTGCCTCAGAAACTAATGTTATAGGTAAAACTGATTTGCCTAGTTGCAATATTTGTGGTGGCAACTCCACTGTTATTTTCATAGATTCTAGTTATTTGGATGAATGAATCAACTCTTACGTGACCCTGTTTTAGAGTTACATTAATTAATTTTAGCTCTAAAAACAGCCGTTGTGCATTGTTCTGTTGAAACTTCCTTCGAGAGACTGTGCATTCTGATAGCACGTATAAGAGCTGTTTTTTTCAGTAGTACCATGTACACGTTTTTATATTTCTATGGGGTTGAGTTAGCCCTGGGAAGGGCTGTTTTTGGTGTGAATTCAGTCTGGGTTGTAGCTTTCACCTCTTGTTCATGAGGAGCTTTATGTCCGAGGAGCTCTGAAAAGAGCTGTTGTGACCGTGTGGGGTCTGAGGATCTGGAGAGCTTCAATACAAGCGATTGTGCCTTGGCTGTGTTGTAGCCCTCCTTCTTTTGATAGTGAGGAGCTTTATGTCTGAGGAGCTCTGACAAGAGCTGTTGTGACCATGTGGGGTCTGGGGATTTTATCCTGTTAATTGTAAATATGAGTAGCTTTTATAAAAGCTCTTGTGCCCTGGTGTTCTTGGGGTGCTGTTGGTTGGCAGAGCTATGATAAGAGCTATTGTGACTGTGTGGGGCCTGGAACTTTATTCCTTATGGCCGCTGGTCTGAGGAGTTCTGATAAGAGCTGTTGTGCCTTTGTCAGGCTTGCGGCTGTGTTAGATCCAGATCGTTCCTTCAGTTCTAAGTGCAGTCCTTAAAATGACTTTTTGTATGTGCTCTCCAAGCGCTGGTCAGAATGACCTGAGAGCTAGTGGTGTGTGGGTTTTTAAGCCCAAGTTGAAGGGGTGTATTTTAGGTCCAGCCTATCAGATGCAGAGGCTTGTGGTGGGTGTGGTCTTCTGTCATGGGATGAATTTCTTGGTTGACAGACCTGTTTGGGGCCACTTGTTTCTCTTGCAGTGATGACGTGTCCTGTCTTTGGAGCTGCGGGAGTAGGAAGAGGGTCATCGGTTGTGTTCTGCAGGAAATCTGTTTGAGTACTGTGAACACTAATAAACTTTGAAAACTGATTAAAACTAAGTAAATAAATAAAAACTATGTAAATAACTGTTTTCAAGGCAAATGTAGTGTTAGATATGTGTGTATCAAAGATGTTATAAGCACGTTTAGATAGACGTCTTTAGAGTTGCATTCAGGTTACACCGAACAAAATATTGTGTTTTAGTATGTTAGGGCCATGTTTTTGAAGGTGATTTTCAACATTAAAAATGACCTGGTGTGCCATCAAGTTTGCGGATTAGGTTTAGAATGGGGGATTCTGAGGTTTCTGACACTTTCGAGGCTGAATGGGCAGTAGCCTTTCAGCCAATTCTTCATCAGGGAGAGCTAGCAACTTAAAAGTAATAAGGGTCGATCAAGAATTATAAATTGTAAAGTTGCTCTGTTTGCGGGTGGTCCACCAAAATGGCGGTGTGTGCTCGAGAGCCTCAGTAGGTCTAGGGTATGAACGGGGGAATAAATAGATTGTGGAATATGGAAGAGCTGGGACAGAGGTCTGGCTAAAACTAAAATTAAGCTTAGGCGATTATCAAACAAAGTGAAACAAAGGAGATTGGTGAAAACAGCACAAGCATGTGCGTGGGGAGAGGGAATATGGAGTGGGTAACAAGGTAGGATGGAGGCAGAGGAGTGAACTAGGGAGTCCTCACATGTAGGCTAGGTGGTGGGTGTGGGTAGGGTTTGGTATGGGGAAGTAAGAGATCGATGGGTTGTGAATGGAAAGACAGTGGAAATGCATAGAGTGTGTGAACAAGTAAATATATAAGGAAATTAGAAAATTAGAAAATAAGATAGTAAGAGAAAAAGAAAGTCTGGCTAGAAGATGTGTTGGGCAAAGTTAAAAGTGTGAAAATAACTGTGAGAATAAAAACTATATAAAAGTATATATGAACAGCCAACTACATCAAAATACAAATAAAAATAAAAAATGAAAGCATGTGACCAGAAAAAACATAGAATTCAAGGTTAAAAAATAAGAGCCAAGTAAAAGCTAAAACTGAAAACTTATAAATTAAATACAAAATCCTCTACCTGTGGTGTGTACATACCATGACTGGTCGAGTCCAAGTGGGCTTTCAGTTGTAGATGGCATGGTTTAAGGTCCTCAACTCATTTACTCCGAAGCAGATCAGAAAAAGCTGCCTGCTTAATTTCACCATAGGAACAACAGTGCAGCCTGAGCTCATTTTCAGAAAATCCATTTTTAATACCATACAGAAAACAAATGTTTGTAACACTTTTAACTATAAGAGCTAGACTAAAAATGTAAACGCGAAAGTTGTTCAGCAGACACTGACATTTCCTACTGTGTAAATGTTGATAGTGCAGATCAAAGTCATTATTCAATATTTGACAAGGAATATTGATGTTGTGCATATTTTTTACCTTTTTGGAAAAGCTAAGCACAATATCTTGGTCAATGTACCATGTAGACCCATATAATTTGTATTTAATTTGTTAGTAGGAATGTCAGCCTTAAAATGATACCTTAACCATTACTGTGTGATGCTCCTTTATGGAGATATTTACAGAAATATGATTAATATAGTATTTCTCATAATTGATAAATAAACAAAGCATAATATCACCTTTGACAGACAGAGCCTACATATCAGTGTAGAAGTAGTGTGTCTCAATGTCAGCTTCAAAATGATGCATCATTTGTGTGATCACCCTGCTCCCTTGCAAAGATATGGGCATAATAATGAGAAGTATTGGAAATGTATAATTTTCATAATCCTACAAGACTAAACAAACTGTGATATCTGTACATGTGTACAGTGCACAGACACAGTTATTTTAACATCTTATAAGGAGTAACACTGTCTTTAAAAGGATGTATTACTTGGCACACTGACATGCTACCTTGCAAAGTTTTTTACCAAAATATGAAAAAATCATAATTTCCATAACCTCTCTCCAAAACAAAATGTGATATTTGTACATGTGTACAACGTACAGGCACAGTTCTTTTACCATGTTGGAACTATCAATACTGTCTTCAAAATGCGGTATTACTTAGCACATTCAGATGCTCTCTTGCAAAGTTATTTACCAAAATATGAAAAAAAAATCATAATTTCCGTAACCTAAGTCTGAAACAAAATTTGATATCTCTACATGTGTACAATATAGAGGGACTGTTCTTTTACCTTGTTGGAACTATCAATACTGTCTTCAAAATGAGGTATTACTTAACACATTTAGATGCTCCCTTGCAAAGTTATTTACCAAAATATGAAATAAATTATAATTTCCATAACCTAAGTCCGAAACAAACTTTGATATCTGTACATATGTACAACATACAGGGACAGTTCTTTTACCATGTTGGAACTATGAATACTGTCTTCAAAATGAGGTATTACTTGACACACTGACATGCTCCCTTGCAAAGTTATTTACTGAAATTTGAAAAAAAAAAAATTTTGATAACCTAAGTCCAAAACAAACTTTAATATCTGTACATGTGTACAACATACAGGCACAGTTCTTTTACCATGTTGGAACTACCAATACTGTCTTCAAAATGAGGTATTACTTAGCACATTCAGATGCTGCCTTGCAAAGTTATTTACCAAAATATGAAAAAAATAATAATTTTCATAACCTGAGTCCTAACAAAACTGATATCTGTCCATGTGTACAGCATTCAGAACCAGTTATTTTACCATGTAGACACATATGATTGTAAATATATACATTCTTAGTGTAGCCTGCATACTGCTGAATGGGTACATGTAAAGAGAAAAACAAGGTAAGGACCACCTCTCCACTAATGAACCCAGGACAGGCATGGGATTTCAGTGGCAGGCAAGGCCATCTAATCTGTCTGATAGTGTGCTGGCTGCCCACTCAGACAGCTGATACCACTGCAGTCTCATGAACTCCTTCAGTGTCAGCAGTCTGCCTTACCTATGTGCTTTCTCTTTACATGTATCCATTCAGCAATGGACCTAAGGGATCAAGTTCTGTAATAGTAAGCCCTTCCTGTCATCTAAACTCTACACATGCCTGATAAAAAGAGACTAAAAAAAGAAGTAGTGCAGGATGGTCACTGACATATTAGATTGTACGTGGTAGCACTCTCCTGAAACAGTTGTTCTTTCCATCCTCACCAGCTCCTTACCACAGTTATTTGCCAAATTTAGAAAATATATTCTACACAACACATTTCATAATAGAGTTTTACTTACTATACTGGTCCTACTTGGTCATGGGTGTTTTCCATTCTTCTCACAAGCTGCACGTTACCAGTCCTTCATAGCTCTCCTCACCCCATTGTGGAGGGCAGTCAAGAACAACACAATGCCCTCCTCAGTTAGATGAATGCCATCCCTTCTGAACAGGTGAACATCTTCCGCAGTGATGCTGTCATGGCAGCTTGTAGACCCAATAACCCTGTGCATCAAGCCATGCATGAACCCATTCTGTAAATGTCTGGCCTTGTGAGCTGTCCATTGACTGTTTGCTGTTTTCCATATCTGTCGAGGAATTATATCAGACCACACAAAATGACAACATGGCCACCATAACTGCAGGTGTTCAAAAATTGCTGTGATTTGAAACCGTAGCCTTCCGAGTGGTTGACTGATGACATCATTCCCTCCAATGTGCAGTACAAGACTGTTGGGCTCAGGGTAGATGGAACACTTCTCTAGCAACAACTGCAGTACTCCGTGCCGATGCATACCTCTTCTTGCAATCCAGTATACCTTCACACTGGATGTGGGGAAGCTCATGTTGTACCGGGTTTCAGTTTCGGAGGCATGGCTGGCAGCCCAGTGACTGTAGGAATGGCCACATACCCACACTCTCACTTGTTGTTCTCCTGGTTGTGAAGCCATGTCAGTGTTAGAAGGTGGACAAACCTGCATAGAAAAGAAAATGCAAACAGATTACTACAGATGTTTGACAGATGTATTGGAAGACTACATATATATGTATAACATATGCATTACCTGGTTAGCCCATCCAAATCTTCCATCCTATCCATGGGCAGTATTCTTTGCATTAGGTACATAAGTGGTGATGGCGCTGCAGAGGTACATACCTACTACCTGTGAAAACACCAAATTACCCACAATGACTGACAAGGAGGCACAGAAAGGGGACATGTAAAGAGCAAAAGCAGGGTAAGGTTTGCCGCTCCACTAATATGCCAAGGACAGGCATGGGGCTCCAGCTGGGACCCCCTTCAGTGTCAGCAGTCTGCTTTACCTCTGCCTTTTTTCTTTACAAGTGCCCATTCAACAGTGGACCTAAGGAGTGAGGGACGGAAGTAACTTACTAATTGCTGCCCTGACCTTTTTACATTTACTACCCTGGCCTACATACATTTACTACACCTGAAGGGAGGGAGACTGAGTGGAGAGCTACAGCAAGACAACATGTGAAAAGACCAAGACTGATCCAGCGTTTGTCTTTTTGCATGTGTCCTTTCCCAGAGGGAAACATTGCATCACAGTGGCACCCCTGATGCCATGCATACCTAGGACAGCAGCACTATGGGACTGAGCTGAAGAGTCTTCAAGTTCCCAACTATGATCCAGGTGGATCATACAATCCATGGTGGCTGGGTATGCCCCCCCCCCATGATGCATCCACCAACACAACAGCAGTTGGCAGAAAAGACTGAAGAGGGACCTTCTTGGCCTTTGTGCAGAAGGGCTTGGCCAGTAACTGACAAAGGGGCGCACAGAAAGGGCACATGTAAATGCAAAAAGCAGGGTAAGACACTCTGCTTTACCTCTGCCTATTCCATTTACATGTGTCTTTTTAGCAATGGACATAAGGAGTCAAAGGAGAGAGACTGAAAGGGTACATCACACAAAAAAGCCATCAAAGTGGCACCCTTGAAACCATGCATATCCATGAAAGCAGGGCATTGGAACTGAGCTGAAAAGCCTCCAAGTTCCCCACTGCCATCCAGGAGGGTCCTAAGGTGCTTGATGTTTAGATGTGACACCCAGTGATGGACACAGTGGTCAGCAGCAGACTTCAATGTTCCCAGTTCCATATGCATAGACATCTTGATTTGTCTTGTGCATCACAATATGGGCCATTCCTGACATCAGTAACCCACTAGAAATTTGTGACCATGGTACTCACCAAAGCATTCGATACATAGGTTGACCTTGCAAGTCGGGCATTCCCATGATGGCTCAGCACATTTACCCTTGTTGGCACAGTTTTTGCATCTTGATTTATGCCATTTCACCTGAAAGTGAGAGCCATGCTCAAATCAGCTCACAGCCTCTGGGAGAGTAATCTCAGTGCATCTTTTCCTCTTCATGTAACTGGCAAGTAGATGCAAGCCTAGGTTCCTTTGGAACTGTAACTGTGTTGCTGGAATAGCATGTCCAGAGCATGACAGTTGCTGGTGGCTGTTACTTTCACGGAATATAATGAAAGCATTGACAATGGCCACATCCCATAAGAACCAGAACAAATACAGCCACCATTTGTGGGTTACTGTGTCCTGAGCTGATCTGCTTGGTCCACCCCATTCATGTAACTGTTGTACATATTTACAACTGGTGGACATGGCACTGATGCCTTGCTTCCATCACGCTTTCTCCTCTGTGTGCTGGAGACTGGCAAGGTTGGGTTGCAGTTAGTGGACAGGAGGAATACTGGGTTGCTATCCTTCCATTCAGTAGCTGGCAATGTCCATTCTGCAATTGCTTGTAGTAGCCTTGAGCTGCTTTTCCGATGGCCTGTGTGAAGACTGGTAGAGATGGGTGAAGGTTGCCAGCCTAGTCAAATAGATTTGGTACATAATTCTATCATTTGTAAATACTGTGAAATGTTGAACTTAAAACAATGTGGCAACATTGCCCTCTGCTGTAAAGAAAGCTAAGTCAAGCATTTCTTGTTGGTCCTTTGAAATTAAAATTACTTTATGTCTGTTCCTTTGAAGTTAGAATTTGAAGTCGATGAGTCTGGAGTAAGCATCCTGCTTATTGTTTTATGGCTAAAGTTAATGACCAGAATTTACATGTGGCATGTCCTTTATTGCTCTAAGTGTAAAATAATGTAAATGCAATTTCTGTCAGCCTGGGAACACCAGGAAAAGTGTAAAAGATGATGCAGTGTTTTATCAGAACTGCAGTTTCAATTTAAACAGTGAGAACCAGAGATTATTAAGCATTTTTAAATGGACTATCCAACTCAGCACTGCCTTATGCTCTCTTTATGTAAGTAGTATATTAGAACTGTGTTTTCTCCTAGAAGTAGCTAGGAATTAAAAAGTGTAGACTAAGTGTTTTTCTGTGATGTCAGAACTGTACTACTGATTTATTTTAAGTATTTCTATGTGATCTCTGAACTCTCTTGTCTAGCACTGTGTAGTAGAAAGTTTTGTCTTGTGGTTTTAATTATTTATTATTAAATATTTTAAAACCTTTCAACTGTGGCTGGTTTTGTGTAGAGATAATTTAAGTTATTTAGAGTACTTGTATGCCTTTGGTAAAATTGTACAAAGCCACTCCTGCAGCTTTAGCCCTGGGCTATACTACCAATTGGATAATAATATTGCACAATAATAATTGGACACCCTTTTAAGGACCTTTGAGTAGCTGATAAGTATTAGCTGGGTGGTGGCAGTAATTACTACTGTATAGTCTGGGTAAAAGGGGCACAGCTGGAGAACCTGTGCCAGCCTTCCCCAGGAGTGTCTGTGTAGTTGTATAAACTTATTTCAAAGTGTGTGTGTGTGTGTGTGTGTGTGTGTGTGTGTGTGTGTGTGTGTGTGTGTGTGTGTGTGTGTATAGAGTGCTGGAGATTTTAGCTTGCCCAGCTAGGCTGAGATCTGGACCCTATAGTTGTGCCAGTGGAGAGTCTTATTGGGGACCTGGGCAGCAAGGGAGCGACCAGCCCCGGACTGACTATGATCTCTGTGTGCTCTTAAGGGAAATTGCATTTTACTGTGTCTGTATTTGTTATCCTTTCCTCGTATGTGAGATGCTCTCTCTGGTGTTAGTGGTGAGGATTGAGGCTCCTTGATTGCTGGGCCAGGGTACGAGTGTCACAGCCTGTCTGTTGAATGTTAGAGGCCCATCCTGACCTATTGGTGCACATAGTTCCACAACAGTATACACCATCTTTCAACAATTGCTGTGCCAGTGGAACAGAGGTAAAGAATTTATCAAAGTAAATGTGATGCTTCTTGCCAATCAGTCCCCCCTAGTTAAGTCGACTACAACTCTGTGTGCCGGTCCGACCTCTATATTCTGCCCTGCTTTTCCAGTGTATACCTAGAATTCATATACATACTCATTGGTAGAGTCTGCCAACACCCACACCTTAATGTCATACCTCTTGAGCTTGTAAGGCATAAACTGTCTAAATGTCAAGCGTCCACGGAAGCCAACCATGGCTTTGTCTACATTCACCAAACGATGCACATTGTACCATGTCCTGCATGCATGAAGTACTGCATCCAGTATTGGCCGTACATGATGCAGCTTGTCATGACCCACAGAGCCCTGTGGTAGGCTCAGGCTGTTGTCATTGCAGTGGAAGTACTGCTGAATTTTTTCAAACCTATCTCTGGTCATGTACTCTGCTATTGGGAAATGACCATAGATGTGTGTTTCCCAGTACTGCCTGTATTCAGGAACATGTACAATAGACATATATATTCTGACACCTAGAAATGTGCGTATGTCTCCTGGGCAAACAGGACTCCACCACGTATCAACCTTTAATTTACAATAAGGGTGTACAGCTCCTCTGGGAACATAAAATTCTGGAAGTCCATCTCTGTGTTATCTGAGCCCAAGTTGTTCACTGGTCCTACTGGCCCCACAAATGCCTCTATGTGTAAAGTTTGGAGGTATTTTTCCCATGTGATCTTACGTGGTGGGCATGCTCGGCATACCCTACTGGGTCACGTGGAACAGTTGAGAATGGAAATTGCTGAAGAGTTGAGAGATGGTGCTCTCTCAATGCCAATACCAACTGTACTGCATGCAGTTGTTAGTGAACTACTAACAGACATTACCTGCTCAGGCACAAC